>NW_024962252.1:48567213-48635880 GCF_019238085.1 Lagopus leucura | reverse complement strand
CGCCCGCCCTCTGCGCGCTCTCAGCCCGCCGCCAGGCGCCGGCAGCCGGGGCGAAGCGGCAGGCGGGCAGGCGCGGAGCCGCGGCTCATGCCGGCGCCGCGCAGCGCCGAGCCCCTGGGCGGAGGCGGGGGCTCCGGCCGCGGCTGCCGGCAGTAGGGGTGGGGGGGAGAGCCCGGGGCTGGGCGGGCAGTGTCCCTGGCGTGCTCGGGGGCTGGTGCTGCCGAGAGGTTTCCCCCTCGCGCCACCTCCCCCCGGCAGGACTCGCTGCGGTGCTATAGGGGTGTGGGGGCTCGGCCACTGAGCTAAGCCCAGCGGTAGCTCCGGTGGAGGGGCGCGGGTTCGCGAGGCTCCGGCCCGGGGGAAAAAAACGAAAGGAACTCGGCGGGCCAGAGGGTAACGTGCTGCTGAAAGTGGGGTTTTGGGTAAGGGGGATTTGCCCCGTTATTTTGGCTGCAAGCTCCACCTGAATGGGTTCACGTTAGGACACTACCTGGTGGCAGTGATCACTCAAGCTCCAGTGAGAAAATTATTCATCCCATAGCCAAGGCACAGGTGCCTCGGCAAGTGCTCGTCCAGGAGCCGAAGGTGCTTCACTCTGCCCAGAACTTTTGTTTCACTTTTAAACAGGCTGTTGCTGATGGCCTTGAGCCATTAGTTTATAGACCAATCCTACAGCACGGGACCCGAGGGTGGTCTTCTGTACCAGCACTTAGGCTTCAGTAAGATCACAGAAAACATACTTAATGGGATCTTAGTTGGCATTATAATACTTCCTACCATGCATATATTTGTTTTCTCTGGGTTACAGTTGATGTTCTTTCTTTTCTCCAGGTGGAACAACAAACTTGCGAACAGAGAAGAAAAGAGTCCCAGAAAATGGGTTTAAAATGACCGAATACCCTTCATATAGCAAATTATGCACTTCCTCTTCATGGCAATGGCAGCAAAATCAGCACAGTGTTTCCTCTGTCCTGGGACCCTGCACCACGCTTGTCTGAATGCTTCCACCTCAAACTGGCTGCCCCAGCATTTTACGGAAGCTATCCTCATTCTGACTGCAGTCTGTAAGTCCCCACTACGCTCTCAGGTGGCTCTGTCTTGAAAATGATGAAGTGCTTCCAAAGAATTATAGCATTGTTGTTGTACTGTTATTTTGAAGTGTCCTCAGTGTCAGGATATCCTGACTCGGAACAAAGGGGTTAAGAACAAAGAAAACAAATAGTGATACACAGTACAGTAGCACAACATTAACACATTCATACAGTGATGTATGGTGTCAAAATTGATTTTTTTTTCCTCATTTATATAGTTTCTTGTGGGATTTTAGGTTTTTCATATTGGCAGATGTTGTGCAATTGCTTTTTAAAGCAATATAGTTTCTGCTAGAGAGGGATAAACTGAAATACAAATGTAGAAGGTGACAGCATACTACTGAGTGAATTACACCTTAAGCCAAAACTGCTCTATTTTGGCTTTGATGTACAAGAAGTTCCATTAACTTTATTTTTCAGCTACAGTTTTTCATCTTTGCTCACATCTGCACTTCCTGCTCCCAGCTGCAACAGAGATCAGAAGTGATAGAACACCATGAAAGAAAGGCCATCCTGGTAGCATTTCCAGCTTGACTGCATACAACAAATACCAGGAATCTTGGAAGAGAAAGTATTTGCAGATGCCCAGCCCCGTGTTCAGATGGATATCTGAATACTTAGGTGCTTAACAACCAGAACTCCTGATAGTAGCAGTAAGCAATCTTCTGAGTTTTCTAAATCGATAACGTTGTTTTATATCATTAAAGCTGTGAAAATTTAATGCCAACAGTAGTTGCGTCACTTGGGTAGGTACCTGCCTTGTGGATACATTCAGGCAGTGAGAAGTGAAGCATTTGTACAGTTGTACTTTATGGTTTACAGTTCTACAGGTGCAAAGCAAGAAGCCAGTCAGAAACCAAAGGGACAATATAGACTTGTTGCATAGTTTTGTCCTTTCTAGAAACCATGTAATAAATAGGTTGCCCAGAGAGCTGGTGGACACCCCATCCCTGGAAACACTCAAGTTCAGGCTGGAGGGGCTCTGAGCATCCTGATCTATCAGTAGCTGTCGCTGTTCATTGCAGGGGAGTTGGACCAGATGGCTTTTAAGGGTCCCTTCCAACTCAATCAAATCTATGATTCTGTGATTTTAAATGTAACCAGAAGTATATATATTTTTCCTGTGAATGTCAAATAATTTCAAATAAAATAAATTGCTCTAGATTACTTGCAGTTTCTTCCTGCTTTCTGGTCTGTTTAAGGATCTTTTATCTGTGGGTAAAAGAAATGAATTGTGTAAAAAATGTTTCTGGCATTAATGGGTCTAACTGTAAGTTAATACATCTGATTCTTACTGAACTTGTTCTTTGAAATTGTACTAGGTCGAGTGATTACTTATCTTTAACTCATCTGAGGTTTTTGCTGTGATTGATTGACTTTCCTTTTCTCTCTTTTGTCATAATGGAACCAGATAAGCACTGCTCACAAGAAAGCCTGGGAGGTTGGGACACGGTTTAATGATGTGGTGATGATGGTTTGATGGTTGGACTAGTTGATGTTAGAAGTCTTTTCCAATCTAAATGATTCTATGATTCTATAGTCTATACTATCAAGTTTTCAGCCTCAAAAATCAACTGTAGCATCATCTTAAAGACTTTCCAGAGATAAAATCTTCGTCTTTTTTAAGTTCTGGACTTTTCTGACTTGAGTTGTGCAGTGAAGTTCACACAACTTGAAGATGTGACCTCAATATAACACTTCTCATCACATTTGAGGAAAACCATCAGTAATAAAACGTAACATACTCCTACACAGAAATGCACTCAGCCCTTTGTGACAGTTTTTGAAGTAGGTCTTGAGCAAACTCACCTCATCTAAAACTTCTCTTTGGCCTTCTCGACTCCAACCACATTGGAAGGGAATCTTTGCATAGAGGTAGAATCTTTGCATGAGACTCCAAATCACAGAAGCACAAGTGATGACAACAGAAATATGAATGTACTGGCTCTGGCCCTCGTCCATACCAAGCAGCAGTGTCAGGGACAGGAAAGTGGAGTTGGAGTTGGGTCTGGAAACCTAACAAGGCAGTATGTATGACAGGTAGACATGAGAACTGGAAAAGACTTGCAGAAAGGAATATTGTGGCTGGAGAAAAGAGAAGGGAGTAAGATGACAGATTAATAGCTAGTGTTGCATAATTGGTGTGTCTTAAAAAGTTTTACTTGTTTGCTTATTCACTCCAAAGTTATGTACCAAGAGCAGCAGCAGCAGAGTTGCAGGCCAGATGGTAGAGGAAGTGTATCTTTCCAGCCCGCTGAAGCCTGCAGGGCCATCATTAACCCAGTGCTCTGGTTTTCATTGCAAATCCCTTTCTTCCCTTTTCTTTTCCTTTCTTCAAAGAAAAAGAAGGGAGGGGAAAAGAGGAAGAAAAAAAAAGAAGAAACGAAAAGCCATGGTTTAAACTGGCAATAACACCATCCTTTTGGCTTTGAGCTATCCCACCCTGTGCCAAATACAGTCTCCAACAGCTCTCCCACAACAAATCAGGCCAAATACACAAAAGCTGTAGAAAAAGAATGGTGAAGAAAGATCCTTGATTCTCTCCCTAGCCCCCCAGCCTTTTCCTTTTGCTTCTCTCCCCAAGCTTCATTCCCCAGCAGCGACATCCTCCTGTCTGCCAGTACTGTAAATGATGCTGGAACCTCCAGTCTGCAGCTTTGTTGACAGCTGCCTTAGAGTGCAGGCATCTGTGCCTTTATGTATTGAGGGAGCAATGTAAAGGAAAAGTTACATTCCATTATTCCTGGCACTTCTGAGAGCCAATGTTTCAAAAAATGGCACAGATTGTTAGCATAGCAAATTAATCACAAGTAGAAATTGTCTATTCCATCAGTTAACCCATACCACTGCACTGTGTCACAACTTACAGTTAGGCTTTTCCAAGAAGATATCTGAAAAAAAGTGATATTATCTGTTTATACAGTACATTATTTAAAATTTTTCAAAACTAATTAGCAAACATTAAGTAAGTGGTCCAAATATTAGGCACCAGTTTCAAAGACCATAAGATAATGATTTTTAGAAAGTACAAAAAATGAGTGTTTAGATGGCACTCATTAGCAGAATCATCTTAAATTAATAATCACTTATGAAAACTACGCCTTTGCCTCTGTCCTTGGGGTTGTAGATTCATAGACAGACAATAGGAGAGGCATTTGCCTAGGGTCAGAACCGAGTGGTGATAACATCAATGGCATAAACTTATAGAAGGCTGGATGCTGCTGTTATACATCAAGAAGAAAATTTGCTGCATAGTTGTAAGGCAGCATAGAAGGAGCACTGGAGAACACAATAATGTGAACAACTAATGTTTAGAAAGGACAAGGAACTGCTGGAGAGACATGGAGAGTACGACAGAAGAAACATAAGCAGGCAGAGGTGTGCAGAGCTTACAACCTCCTGCTTTAAAGACGACCTGTTCCTGTTCCTCCACTGCTTTAACAATGTTAGTATAATTTTCTTATTCATTACCGCACATTTGTCTTATTTCAGATATCTATTTTAATTTTTTTCTTATTAATAAGAACAGTGACTCTTAGGTAGCAACTGTCTCATTAAATAATTTTGTATTTCTCTGGGGACAATTACTATGTCTTAGCTCTAGACTGCACATACTAAATTCTTTAAGCTCTGCACCATAATTTTTCCCCCAACCCTGACATTGTTTTTAATTTAATATTTTTATTACCAATTCTTAATTTATTTTTATCATTCTTTTAATGTGTACTCAAGGTACACCCTAGGAGATTTTTTTTACTTGCTACCATCCTGTGGTACCATGCCAGTATTAAGAGTAGAAGGATGAATTTCTAAAGGAAAGGTAGGATGCACTATTTGTTACTACCTGAGCTGCACACAGCATCACTCCTTGAGAATTTCACCTACTGGGAAATGTTAAAGACAGATAATAGGTTTACAGTAATGTTCTGGTTATTGCGGATACTTCAAAAAACTCCTTTGAAAAAGGTTCTGGAAATGGAAATACGTGGATTGCTTGATTTCTGTAGGGCAAGGAGTGAGTTCTTTTTTTATTCTTAGCACATACGAGATAACACATTTTTATGATTAACAATTTGTACTACTAACTAAGCAAAAATGTTTGTGGTAAAGGAATAAACAGAAGTCCATAACTAATTGGAAACAGTGAGATTGTGTAATTTTTCCATTGCCTGCTTTGGAGAATTAAAAGTTCAGTTTCAAATCTCCCACATCCTATGGGGCTTTATGGGAAATGACAGACATAAGAGATAATAAAGACAGCTCACCTTAATAAACAATGATAACAAAACAATAAAAATAAGATGCTGATCTCTCATTTTTTGCTGAAGGAGGATTAGGGAAGTTGCCACCACTATGATGTCTAACGTTACTGACTGATGTATCTGACTGATTCCTTTATTTTATGTCTTCCCTGAATTCTTACATTTAAGCCTGAGTCAAGGTCAAGCCAAGAGATTTCCTCAAGGAAAGTTCTTGCTCAGTGATCACTGCAACTGTTTTGTGTTGGATGTTTAATAATCAGTGATGGTATTGGAGTGGGAGGTTAAGAATGCTACAGCTAATTGAAAATGTAGGCAGAGAATAATAACGTATTACATAGGATAATGGAAAGGCTAGTTGTCTTTCTAATAACCTTGTGACAGTAACAACTGCATCATCCGTCAGCATTATTTTTTGGTGAATACGTAAAGAAGACTCAGTAGAGAAAGAAAATAATCAGATGAAATATGCGTATCTGACGTACATTACTGGTATTACGTAATTGAGCGTTCTCAATGAATTCCAAAGGGTTACTGCATCTTTAAAGCTGAGGATGTGCGTACATGTTTTCTCAACTGGGACATAAGTACCTAGAAATTATGGCAACAATTTGAAAGAATGCTTTTAGCACATCTTTTCCTTTCAGCTTTTCCATGCTTGCATCTTGCATGACAGTGGTGTGTGCAGTTTGCTGAAGGGATGGACAAGAGATACAGGGAAGTCGTGGGAAAGGTCTAACCGATGCACAAACGTACTACTGAATAAACAAGCTCCCTCTGACCTAGATCCTCACAACTGCAAACATATTTACTAGTAACCAAGCTCATAGAGTTTCTTACATATGCATCTCTGTAAATGTAGCTCCAGTGGAATTAGCAACAGTGGACTTCTGGTGTCACCCCTGTTCTGGCACTTTATGACTGTGCTGTCAAACAGCATTGATAGTCACAAAAACATGTTGGTTCTTTTCCTGCATTAGAGATTCTACTCCAAATGTAATCTTGATGCTACAGAAAGAAAAGTCTGAGTAGGTAGTCTAGGAGAAAATTCTATCTATAACTCGTTAAAGGCATCCAATGGGTTGCCGATGGAAGGGACATTTTCTGGAAAAACTGAATTATTGATTATAATATATGCTGCTCTCAATAATGTAGTTTCAGCTGCGGTGCACCTTCCAAGATATCCTGACCATATGTAAACCTATGTGTTTCCTAAGATATCTGTTAGGATTTTTTATTTTTTACTTTAACTAGCCGTTCAATACTTCCAAGCCTTATTTTTCTAAGGCCTGCAATATCATACGTGAAGTCAATTACAAGGCATACCAGTTACTACATCTCCCAGTTTTAAGACATTTTGGTTGTTCAGTCTAGCTTTTCTTCTACTGACAGAGAGCCCATAGCAACAACAACAACAACAAAGTTTTCAGTCACCTCTGGGAGAAGAGAGGGCTAAACATGAGAGTGATTGCTCCCACACTCATTTTCAGCCACTTGCTGTTGTGCTCTGAAGATGCTTAATTCAGAAACCAAGATCAGATTCTTAGAATGATAGGTGATATTTTGTCTCTATAAGTACAGACTTGGCAAAATGTCACCTTTTTTGAAGCCTGCAAGGTACTGACCGTACTCAGAGCAATTGACTAAAAGATTGCTGTGTGCCTCTTTTAGCTAAGGAAAGGGCTCAAGGGAGCCAGGGACAACTCTGCTCTCCAGTTCTGTATTCACTTTCTGTGTAGCTCTATTCAGAAACCTCAGCATTTTGAAAAGTGGAGATGTTACAGTCTTTGTTCCTGTGTCCTAAGGTTAGAGCAAAAAAAGTCTAAATGATGGTGTAGTTCATCTTCTTGCTAATATTGGCTTTTTCTTAATGGAATACTCGACATAGATCAAATAAGTGAAACGGTTTCTGTTATTCTTATCAGGATCTTCTTATGCACTTCAATGAAACCCATTACATAGATTTGCTGTTATTTTAAAGTATAATAACAATGTTCAAGTAATACCAGATGAAACTGGTTTCAACCACCATTAACTTTGGCTTTTCAGAAAGGGAAAGAAATCCTCTGGTATTTCCAGCCTCCGTTGGAACGCTGGCACAGGAAAGAATTTACTGGGGCTAGCATGCAAGGAAGTGATGTAACTTTTACCAGATTGTGTGACTATGTGGAAAAAAAATCAAACATCAGTTGGCCTATTACTCTATTAAACCACCAATTTCCTATGCCAGCAAACTGGAAAATGAACTGCATCTCCTTCGCTGACATTTGCCATCTGCATCAGCTGCTTTCTTAAAAGCTAGTTCCAACTATGCCATCACATGTGCTTGTACAACTCCAAGAGGAAATACTTATTTAAGTCTCATTTTTTGCATGAACATATACTTCCTTTTCTAGTCACAGAGCAAACAGAAGTGCATGCTCATCTAGGGCTGCTGGTTCCTTAACATTTTCTTTTTACAAAGTTCCGTAGTGCAGAATATAATTGCTAGCATAATAAAAACAGCGTTAGCAGTAGCAATGTGGAAAACAGAATTTGTTTTATGAAAATGCCAGACTTTGGTTTTATTTTTAAGAAATTAGAAGTTAAAACCAAATGTCCATCAAGCAGAATTTTAAAAATTGCAATAAATTACTTTGGAGAAGGTTTATTTATTTTTTTTCTTTTGACATAGCTAGTATTCTGTAGAGATAACTTTAAAACATTGCATTAGATCCTATAACCTGATATTTGAGTAACATTTAACCTGGTATTTGAATAACATTTGAAAAAACATTTTAGAATACTAAGGACTAAATAAATTAACAAAACAATAGTGAAGTAAAATTACCAGAAAAGGTCAGAATGTGGTGCTGGTTGTTTTAACAAAATGAGAAGCAACTTCCCCTCTCTGAAAGAAATGTTAATAGAAATACATTTTTCGTAAGTAAAAAAAAAAAATAAATGAACAGTCTTTTGTGTTGCTAAATTATTCCACTGAAAAGTTTTCTGCTAACTTTAGCAATCTATTAAACATTTCTATCTGAAAGTACATGCAAGTAAGGGTGAGTACTGGACAATGTGAAAGCAGGGATGAGCATGTATGGGGGCACAAAGATTGGTGGTGTGTAGGAATGTTGTACATAGTACAGAAGAGACAGGATGATTTGATAACATCTATGTAGTGCTTTAAAATACTTTTGAAGCAACAGTAGCAAAAAAACCCAAAACGAAACAGCCTTAACAGGTTTATATTTAATGTCTTTTCCTGCAGATTCGGGATCAATGGATTGGGACGTACCACAGTACGAGGAACTGGTAGATGTTTCTCTGTTGACCCAAATGTAAACTATGGAGAGAGAAATGGTTCAGGATGAAATGTAAGAGAACCAAATACCTGCAAATTTCAGCAATTTGCAGGTATCTACTACAGTTATTCTTATTTCATGAAAAGGACAAAGGAGCAGAAATTAATTAAGTAGGTGATAGTAGGTCCAAATAAGATTAAAAAAAAAGCTAACTTACTAAATTATGTATTTAAGGCTTAAAGGCAAGTATAAGGTTTTTTTTTTTCTTTTTTTTTTTTCCCAGATATACAATAGTTTCAGGTTATTTGAAATTTAATTTTTTAAATTAATTTTTTAATTTTAAATTTAATTTTTTTTTTTTTCCTTTATTACTGAAAGACAATATACCTTAGTATGTATGTGACAGTGCAAATCAGTTTGGATTAGAACAGTTTGGTAATAGATGGCTGTGTGGCCAGAGCCTTCTTTTACTAGATGTTTTAAAAACATGTCCTAAATCTTATTCAGTGCTTGGTGTAAGAAACAGGGAAATTTTTCCAACACTAAACTTAGATACCCAGCTTGGCCAATGACTTAAATTGAAAATGAGATGGTCACCAAGGGCACAATGCAAAATACCAAATTATTCTTCCCCTCTGAATCACTGTATCTCAGAGCCTATATCTTCCCTTTGGCCCTAATAGGACCCATAGGAAAACAGCTAGATAATCAAACCAGACAAGTTTTGTGCTGGTATTTGGGTAGGCTGCTTGCACCCTAAGTTACAGTGATGCATATTGGACTAGCACCTGGGGCAAAGTAAATGCACTAAATTGTAACACTTGCTCTTCAACAATTGTTTAGTAGATTTTGTCACATCTTTGGCAGAAATTCAAACAACAGAACTTTTATTCTTTTTTTGTTTTGAGGTTTTTGTTTTTTGTTTTGAGGTTCAAAGTGTTTCATTGCTCTCTAAATAAATAAATATTTGTATCAGCTGAGCTTCTCGACTTTTGCAGAAGTGGAAGGATGAGAATAGTCCTGAAAGTGCTACCCTTCAGTAGTTTCCAAGGAAGAGAATCTCATGAGAAAATCCTGATGTTAGGTTTTCTGTCTCACTTCAAAATCCTAAGATAAACTGCCAAAACTGTTCAGAATTTTAAATACTTATTTGAATAAAATGGACTCAGCAGAGCTTAAACATGTCAGCAAAATTGCTTGAAAAGTATAAATTCTACATATTCAGACTTTAAAGATCTGGAAAACAGCAGTGATTATGTCTGTATGAATATTCATAAGTTAAGAGAATGAAAGACTCTTGTTTTCAGCAGTTGTCACAATATCTACTTTTATTTATGGTGTTTCATTTTATTAATGGCATTCACTCCCTTTCTCTCTCCTTTGGACAGTCTCTATGGGGAAGTAAAGGACAATGAACTGTGCTTTTGTAATGGTCTTACATCTCTACAGATGTCAGAACAAGAGCATCCAAAATATCTGCCATGCATTACAGACACCCCTAGTAAGTAGTTTGCTTCTTTTCTGAGCAGACATGAATTTAACTCCCTACTCTATCACACGTTACTTTGTGTGTTCATAAGAAATTCCTTTATCTGTATCTAAGCTATCTAAACTCAGGAGATCCTCCTGGCTCCGTGGCTGGCCATGTGAGACAACTCAGTGCTGCGATGAGATCTGAAGCCTACTTCTTCTCGCTTGTCCCTGATTTCTCTGGGATGAAGGCCAGAGATGTAAGCTGCAAAATAACCATGCTACACTGGATAATATTGGTTGATTAGGAAACCAGAACTAGTGGCTTTTAGCCTCCTATAATTGCCACATTGGAAAATGATACCTTTTTTCTTATGGCCTGTATGGACTGATATGTTACTTTACCTTAGAGGAAGAAAGCAAATATAAATATGCTAGGAATAACAAACCTTTACATAGTATAGCAGCAGATGCATTTTTAAGGATCTGGCCTCAAACAGTTTTTCTGGACTATGAAGATTTATAGCAATCTTCTCACCCTTAGAGTTCAAGTGTAACTGGCAAGGAAGGTTGTAAATACAACAAATGCCTGTTGAAATGTAGCAATGCTAGCCAGCTTCATAAATGATGGTGTTTTTTTCAGGGAATTGAGTAGGAGTTTGTCACCTTGCCGTGCCTGTGAGTCATGCCATGTAGCAGTGGCAGCTCTGCATGACCTCTGGATGTTGTGTATCCCCAGCTGACCTCCTTGCCTGTCATTTTGCAGGACATGTGCGCAGGCTTCTCCTGGGCCAGGTGAACACAAAAATTGGACACTTGCAACCACCACCAAAGCCCACAGCAGCAAGCACAATGTTCAAGAGCTGTTAGGGATGCCCAAGTATTTCAGTCCCCTTGCTACTGACAAGTCTCCAGCATCTATAGTTGCTCTTATTCTGAAGAAGTATTTTAAAGACTTTTTTTCCTTCTGCACTTGAACATGTTTTTTTCTTTTATGATTTTGTGTAGTCTTGCCAACAGCATCTGGCCTAGTAGGTGAGGGAACTGTTACACATTAAGGTAATAGCTACAAACTCTGGTGTCCATGCATGGCTGAGGAGTGACCGCTACTAAAAAGGGATGGATACAGAGGCTAGATTTATCCATGTAACTGGACTGTATTATGAGGGAAATTTTAGAATAACACAGTGGCAAAAGAATATTTTGTTCAGAAGAGTAGGCTAAAGACCAATTCTAAGAATCATCTTTAATAGTCAAAAGCAATGAAGGTGCAGTGTACTATTTGGGACATGGCTCATCTATTTCATCTTTTATTTCAGCCCCTAATGCAACTGATAGATCAACTGAAGAGTTAGGGATAGCAGCCACAGCCTACACCTGCAGCTCAGCTCGTGTCAGACAAAGACAGGTCCGTCTGGAGGCTGAGATGCTCTGGCAGCCAGACCTGCTCAAATTGCTCACGCTGTCAGAAATTGCCCCACATGGCCTATCACCAGCACTGCGTGCTACAGAACTGAAGTCACCTGCAATAGATCTTTTCCTTTCCAGCTTACTACTAAAAAAATGCTGCTGACGTTGAGGCAAGCCCATTTGCTCTGTGTGCTGAGTGGAGGGAGTGAGGATCTCTAAGAGAAGGTAATGCTTGAACTCTTTTCAACATGGACTAATCAGTATGAAGATCTGCAGAATAACAAGGTAGGGAGACAGAAATACCTGTGTGTGACCATTCTGCTCCAGCTGCATTTGTCCTTGGGTAGGAAGAAGACCTTCCAAACCCATCTAAAAGTAATGATGGGTATTGCCCTGGGCAATACTAATATCTGAAAAATTGTCATCCTTAATACCAAATTTCCACCTTACAGAATATATTTGTTTCATTTTCTTGTTAAATTTTGCTCAGAGTTTACACGGAACTCCTCCAGCTGTGCTACATTAAAAAGCATTTAAATGTATTAAATCCCTTTTCGTTACGAATCAAGAGATTTTAAAATGTAGAAGCATTGAGTTTCCAAGAACACTGACAATTTGGGTGTCCTGATTCCAGGCAATCTAGTTTGAAGCAATCAAAATTAACTGATTTTCAGGAATTAATGAGTAAGTGTTGTTTGACTAAAAAGGATATCTTCTCAAGACTTTGCACATTGGTATCATAAAATCATAGCCCGAGGTGTTATGTTATCCTGGAAGTGGCATGATATCTAAGTAAAATGCATCATCATTCCTTACAGAGCCAAATTTCATTAAATGTGTAGTATCATGTTTCTTGGCGGGATTAATTCCTCCCACATCATGCAATATTATCAGCATTCAAATAACATTTCTAATTTAATGATTTTTCTTTATCAAACTGTGCAAAATGTCTTTTACATGCAGATAGTATCTTCCATTCACTCAGCACTTCCCTATGAACACTGCATGTTTTCCAGGAAACATCCAGCCCTACTGTTGCTCATGTATGTACAGTGTGTGTATGTACACTAATAGAAAGACAAGGCAAACACACTCACTCCCATATGTACAGATGTAGGACATGGAGAATTAAGTGAAGCAACAGAAAACCTCCTTTACTGCTCTGGCTGAACTACCTGAGCTCATTTTTAAAAGCTAAGGTTGGACACCAGTTGCAATCAAGTATTTTAAAATTCCTTTTCCCCCTGTGAATAGAACCTGCTGTTCTTAAACATGGCTACTCAGTGGAACGGCATCAGAATATTTAGAAAGGACAAGTAAAAAGTATCTTGGATGTCTGATTCTTCATACACTAGTCCTCTTGAATTCTTAATGCCCTCTTCATTATTCTCATTCCTATTCCTCCTCATAGAAGATGAAACTCTTGAGTTAGTTGTACTTTGCTCCAACAGAACATAAATGGTTCACTGATTCATATGAGGAATTTATGTTGCTACGATATGAACTGAAAAGAGCTCTCAGAATGCTCATGTCCTTCTGTTGGCTGACAGAAGATCTTGGCTACAAGCTTTCTTACAGTGGACATATCAAGGAACAAAAGAAATAAGGAGAAAGCACACTGCTCCCTTCAGGATGCTGTGTCATCAGTAAACACAATTTACCACTGTCACCTTGTGCAATATATTCTTTGCTTAGAGCTGAGACCCCTCATTTGTATTTTTTACTTCACAAATATATTCTGACACCATTTTATTACTTATTTCCTGCTGCTTTAAAAATCCTTTTGCCTTATTTCCTTCTCCTAGATAAAATTCCTTCTTATGCAATAATATGCTTGAGAGAATGCAATCAACAGCTTCGCAAGTAGGAGATTTTTATCACTAATTTTAATAATTTCTTTCTAAATGTATTTAATATGTTGATCTATGCACAGAAAAAAAAAAAAAAAAAAACAACCCAAAACATGAAAATATGCTGGATCTTATGTAATCTTATGTATAAAACATTACTAAACAACCCTAGAACCATACCAGTGTTGATACTAAATGAGTCTTGATATCATATGAGTCTTGAGGCAAAGCTCAATATCAGTATCATAAAAACTTTTTTCCAGCTTCACTCACCAAAAACAATCTAGAACTTCCTGCAGTTATGTGTTTCCGTATGCAGTCAACCAAAAAAGAGCTTAGAAACCTTAACAGCTATTCCATAATGACAGGCCAACAAAATATCTCCGAAGAATTCTGGTTGATTTTTTTCTATACGAGCCTAAGAAATTACACTGAATCTCATTTATACGTCCCCAGTTTCGAGGGACAACTGATGACAGAAACAGTAGTTACAGGAAAGGCTACCTCAAAGAGCCTGAGTTCCACATCAGTAACGAACTGTTACTGATGGACCAAGAAGATAAGGCTACCTTTACGGAAAAACGGGAAAGAGTCTAAAAACAGATATTCCTTTCAACAATGGGAAAATATCTGGAGAAAAGCCAAAGCCTCATTTATTTGTGTAGCCATTAAGGAAGAACATATTATACGCTAAGCATTTGAACAAGAAAATGAACAACCAAGCTGTTCAAACAACATTCTAGCTTTAAAGGTAGTATATAGCATTTACGTTAAGATTTTGTAATGCTTACATGGATGGTTTGCGGATGTTTATAATGAGAAACACAAAAGTGTGTGTTAGCGTATGACAGAGCAAGCACAGCAGGGAATTAGACTTCCTATCACATGATTCAGCAAAGAATTGAATGAGAAGATGTATCAATTTTCTGGTGCCAAGAGATGTGAGGGAGAAGGGTGTTGGGATTTGCAGCTGGCTCGAGTCTGAGGAATTACTTTGTTTGGTGTAACTTAGTGAGCTTTCATCTGTCTGTTCCCTAGGGGCAGGAGCTAGAACCTGTTGTGATCTGATAGTCCTTTGCTTCCTGGAAGCAGAAGATAGTCCTTCTGACGACCAATTGCCTCAACACGCTGGGCCGGCTGAGCCAGCTATGTCCTAAAATCTCCTGGGTCAGCCAATGCATGGAGTGATTAAAACTTCCATTACAGTCCCTAGGGGCAGATGAGGACTACCGGGAATCAGCTCTAATACAGTATCAGCATAGGGACAGCAATGCAGCTGGACAGCACAAACAGGAGTGAGAGGGAGGTGAGGACAGGAGAGGCAGATTCCCTGGGTCTTGTGAGGTTTCCAGCATTTGGGCAGCCCAGGGCCTGCTGAAGTTGGCAAATTAAGGCACAGTTATCAATTGGCCTCACTTGAATGTCAGCCAGAGTTGTTATTATACTTGTAGGATGAAGTAGGCAGATGCGTAGGCAGAACTCGATGGCCCACACATCAAGTATTTGCTAGAGCTACTCTACCTCTGCATCTGCTGGAGGAAGTACATGTTCCTCACTTCTGTCACTTAATAACTTCCCAGACTTCTGTATTAGGAGAGTGTAAGTTTTACTTTGCCATAGCAATGAAATTCCAGGAATACCAAGTCTGTAATATAACAATAATCACCAAGCCAGGAAATCACAGCTTTGTTTAAGCAAGATCTGGTTAGGTCACATCTCATAAAGGTAAATGAATAGGAAAGATGAAAGTGGATTCAGCAGAGAGTGATTATCTTTGACCACATATAATCACCAGATGGCCTTGTGCATTTAAATCTGGGTTAATTATGGTTTTCTCCAACAATATCCAATTACATGACGAATAACCTTGGCGTCTAAGGCAGGAACCTCTGATATGTGTCATTTCTTACCTCAAGAAGATTGTTTATCTGAGTTATCAGAGCTAGCTACTGAAAAGCCAGCCTACTGTTGTTGCATTCTCAGTCAGAGCACACTGTCTTCCAAAACATCTGAGCAGACCTGACAGTCTGACGGCTGGGAGTACTTTGACATACTCTACCAGAGGGAACTCCTGGGGGGAATAAGCTGACTGCATTCACTGCACTTCTTCCTTTATAGCATATGATAAAGTAGCTGCGGAATGCAGGGTCAAGTTCTCCTCTGAGAGACAAAGCAGAAGATACATATAGGAAGTCTCAGTGCATATTTCTGATTTGCACTGATTTAATTCCAAGTTCTTCCTAATACTATTTGCAAAGTAGTGAAGGCTGAAATGTCTTGCACTGGGATAAAAAAATCTTCTATATGCTGGGTTCAGTCACTCTCAAATACAGTGAAATGTTACATTTCTGATTAGTCCTAGATCTCATCAGTAATAAAGACTGAAAATTGTTATTAAAACAGCAGATGTTATCATTAAAATGTTTGAGAAGAATGGACTAGAAGACAACATGAATGAAGTCTGTCCAGTAACATTTTGTACTGTGATAGAGCAGTTTTTATAGTGGAAGAACAAAGCATGAATTTCATGAAAGAAATTTTCAGGATATTCTTCAACAGAAAGAGTAATTCACTATACTATGCATTTAGTTATCTAGCTATATAATGTGCAAATTATAATGGGATTTGCATTTAATATGGTCTAAATTTTGGGTTATTGCATTAAAAACATCTACAACTAGAAATAAAAGTGATCTTTCCAGCCATTTGAGTAATGATTAATAACACATTTACTAATAATTAAAGATTGTTGATGATCTGAAGCAGTCTACAGCTGCTATGCATGCTTATTGCAGATGAGACTTATCTGTTTCTTACTGAATGTAAGAACATGACAGAGGCCATCAAAACATTAAGGACTAGATCAGAAAAATGTTCCTAAAAAGAGATTTAGGAATTCCTGATAGGATTTTGTGCTTAAATCCAAGGGTAAGACCCCGAAAACTCTCACTTAGCTTTGATTTGACATTGAGAATGCTTCAGCGTTGTGCCTGCTACAAATTGCTTGTTTGCTTGCACACTTTTAGTCAGAAAATCCAGTAGATGTCTGAAAAATAGGAACGTGAGCAGATCTCAGAAACTACTGCTGCTCTTGTATTTGCATCCTACTTGCATCAGACAGGAAACATTCATTCACCTGCTGGAGTCTCCTTATGTTCAGTCCAGTCTGGCTGGTGTATGCCAGGTACAAGGTGCAGCTCATCACTGACTCCAGTGTTGACCAGGAAAAATACAACCAGAAAAAAAGAGGCGCCTTGTCTTCATAAAAATAAGTGCCTTTTCTTAATAAAATAATAAAACTGCATGGAATTTGCAAAGCAGTCTGGCATTTTCATTAGTTATCCATGAAACAAGGGGGGACCAGATTCAATTTTATTGTCTGTCTGAGGGAGTACTCCTCTTCCACAACTTGTACTTCCCAGCAGAGTGCCTTACCTGCAGCAGTAGGTGAGTTGAGCAGGAAATCCCTGTCTGCTCCCTGCTGATGTTTTTGCTGACTTTGTGGCATTGAGCAAAAAGGAATTCATAGTTTGTGGCAAATGTGCATGCAAGAGCACAATGGCTTTTTAGCATCATGGTTATTATGCAGGAAAGCAGGGATTTTGTGCAGGCTTCACAGACTGCTCTTGCTTTTGTTACACAACGTTATGGATACTCCTGGTTTGGATACCACAGTGTAGAAATGCTTCTTCAGTAAGGTGGGATTTTAATTGAGACAGATTTTGCTGTAATTTTTAAACTTACTTTATTTTTGTCTTTTAAACTCGCTCTTAAAATTTTATTTAGAATGGCCTGGGTTGAAAAGGACCACAGTAATCATCTGGTTTCAACCTCCCTGCTATGTGCACTGGACTAGGCTGCCCAGAGCCACATCCAGCCTGGATGTGACTCATTGCAACTGCTATGCGTGTTAAATAACACCTACAGTAAAATAACCCGTGGGTTACTTTTGTCCAGTGAACTAACTCAGCGGTGTACAGAAACAACCATGAATTTATCAATGCCACCAGAGGAAAAAAAAATAATTCAAAAAACTGTTATTGCAAAGTTCATGATTGCTTCAATTAGATATTTAAAATTTAGATTTCTGAAAGTGTTTTGATTTTTCTTTTCCTACCTCTTACACGATGCCTCTCCAAATTTGAAATCAGTAATTTGACTTCAAATATTTTGTTTACTTGTTTTACTGGGCTGCATTTTTAAAATAATTACTTGAAACCAACTGACTAATTCTGAAAGTTACTGCTTATTATTTATTTTTTAAAATTTAAACTAGATTTACAGTGATGCAGGAGTGAACAGGGACTGTTTGTCATTAGTTTGTTCATATGCTTTCCCTAATTGGCCGATCAGCTATATCCTGATGCTTTCCAAGCCCTACTGGGAGTAGAGTGACGGTTTCAATGCTTAATAACTATAGAAGACAGTGAAGAAGAACCTGCCAATTCCTTATTCCAATGTTTCTAGTTTATGTAATAGGTACGTATTTGGGTTCACCCTTTGAATTAACTTCTCCTTCTTCAGACTCAGAGACAAATTTATGTGATATTTACCCTAGGAGAAATTATGAATATCTTGCCACAAAGTCTTGCATCACACATCTGCCAACATTTTAGTGTAGCTTTATGAAGATGGGAGAAAATGGAGACAGATGCAGTGATTTTGATAGCCTGGCTTTGGCTTTTGCTTATGAAAAGCAAACACATTTTTAATTATAATTAAAAGGTAACTGGCAAGTACTTGGGCAGCAGCACTCTCACAGGAATGTGGGAGAAGGTGCCTCATTGATCAATCTGCAAAGGTACGAAGGACGACTAAAGCCCTCCTTCATTCTTGCCTTTTACCCAATTGAATCTGATTTAGAATGATGTCGCTACGCATTGCACCAACAACTGAAGAGAATAAAAGACCAAGTTACTTATTTTACAATTGAAGTAGTCCTCTTTAAGGATACCATAGTAGTTTATCTCACAAAATGTATGCCACAGCATCATCAGTGAGCACAGGATGTTAAGAGCACAGTTTCATATATTGTCTAGCAACCAGCTCCTGTGCCAGCAGGACACTCACAAGCTACACAATAGCACAGATCTAGCACTGATGTGGGCACTTTGTACACCAACTTCATAATTACTATTACAACATCCCTGCATGTGTTAACCCAACTCCATCTTACTTAATGTCAGGGAAGTTATTGCCACAAAGCTAGGTCACTGCACTTATGTGCAAATGACTTATGAAAAAAAGAAACATGGTAGAAAACCGAGGTTTGGGCTACAAAATAATTTTGTCAGGTTTTTTTTTTTTTTTTTTTTTTTTTTAAATTCTGCAGGGATTATTTCTATTTGCTAGAGCAAATTAGTGATCATTTTTTTCCCAAAACAAAATTGCAGTTTTCACCTTGTAAAAATGTGACTCAGAGACGCCAGAGGAATTCCTCAGGTGAGCTTTAGTGCATCTATCTCATTATCCTGTTTTCCTATGTGACTGACATGATTCAGCCGAACTGTGCCTGCTGTGAGGTGGCACCAAGGACTTCTGTCATGTGCTAGAGTAATTTACATAAAGACAGATGCACACAGACTTCCAGTGACCACATCTGAAAAATGCCTGAGCACTTTTCTGAGTCCAAACCTTGTTACTGGCCAAAGGTTTTCCACTTGAAGTTAGTGTGTGTATGAACCAAATTTTTTTTTTTTTTTTTTTACTGAAAAGCGAATACACAATTAAATTTCAACAAGACAACTTTTGTCATCTGTTTCTGAAGATACACTTCCTCCAGCCAGCTGGGACATGTTATCTAGAGCAGGCGAGCTTTTGAGTAGAAGAGAAGCGGGCACGGGGGCAGAAGAAATAATGACAGGAACTGAATCATTGTCCCTGCCTATGTGGACCTGTAATTCTTGTGGTGCTCGACTGAGGAAGCAGAATGTGCCCATGATATGAGATCCACAACACATCTCATTACTCTTCAGACAGCTTCAGCAAGAATATAAAAAACAGATGGGCGAAGGTGCAAGCAGTTTTGTAATTCCTACAGATGATCTTTCCATGTTGAGGGAGAAGCTTTCTGGCAGGACAGCATTAGAGGGATTTATGCTGTTCCCTCTTCAGAGTCTGTTTTGCAGAGGGAGAGCTCAAGTCTGCACAGCTGCCAACCTAAAACCTTCCTAGATTTACTACTGGAAATTCACTTAAAATTTGACATCAGCAATGCCTTCTCCAACACAGATTAAGAACAAAAAATGCCAAGTAGAAAGGGAGAATTGCGGTGCTTCTGATTAAAAACAAAATCAAACTCTCCCCCATCCTGTCCTAGGATTTCCAAAAGCTTTCCAGCACACATCTGCCTTTAGTTTCCTCTTTGTTTATTCAGTCATCAATTATCAAGAGACTTTTTGTTTTGTCTCAATGAGCTGCACAATTTGAAGCAACTGCTGTATCTAAGATGGTTCTGCTGAAACCAAACACAGATTCCTTCATAACACAGAGAAATTGGATTAGATTAAAATAAAAATATGCAAAAAGAACAGATTTTTTTCCACCAAATTGTTCTGAGAGTTATTATAATGTCATTTCCCCGATGAAACAAATAATACATAGACTTCAAAAGCTCTGAGTGTTATTCTCAAACAACAAAAAATAAATGAGATTAGACATAATGATTTATGATGCTTCCATTTGTTCTTCTTAAGAAAAGAGAAATATGTTAATAATAAAAGTCATATGAACTCAAGATCTTTTGGCTTCTAAAATATTGTGACATGCACTTGCCTAAAAAGCCTTTTAGGACAAATGTACAATGACAGTAATTCCACTTGTGCCTTGGAAGTTGTATCTCCCTGGACATAGTATTACCTCTGATTAAACCAGTGGATTAATGCCTGTGTTACGCTCTCTGCTGATAGAAAGAAATTACAATGGAGCATCTGCCCATTCATCTTCCTTTCTAGCTGAGGTCTGCCAGTAGCTGTGATTGATGCTGCATCGTATAGTTACTAACCGAGAACTCAAATAATTCATACTACTCCTTAGTTTTGCATCCTCCCAGTTCCTTCCATAGGAGCAGTCACATGACAGTTTTCACTGAACATTTACAGAATGGCTGAGTGTATTGCCCAGCCTTGATAAATATCCCAATGATCTAATTGCCAGCACATTCTGGGATTTGATGAAGAGCCCAGCCAGGTACTTTAACTACAAATAGACCTTCCTACTTCCATCAAAACACAAACTTTCATGGAGTGAAAATGCAGCAGATTACTTTAAAGATGATGTTAATAATTTCAAATAGTATCTAATAAGAACAACAAGAAAAAAAAATACTTAAATCTGCAGGACTTGTCTTTAGATACCTTTATACAACCAGCTGAAAGACATAAAAAATAAATCTCTCTTCTTCTGTCCTTCTGGTAATGTATTTCTTGTTATGATAATGCTGTACGAATTTGATGTTTGTATACTACTCACTTTACTCTTGGATGGAGAAGTGAATTCAAAGACCATTTATCCTTGCCAACTAGGAAATTTCTACTACGTAAGTGTGTGATGCCAGTATTTCTGAGTTCCTTTCATTAGCACTGCCTGTAATAAACTAAAAAGATACTACAATGTTAATTTACATCTTGTATATGCATGAATAAAATGTGAGAATTTCATCATTTCATGTCAAAACAAAGATCTGGAATATTATTAATTCATCTGAATTAAGTGTTAAATTAAATTTTCTCTGTATTCATCTACAAACTTTGTGTGAAGTCCTGACCTAGAGTTAAAAGACACTTCACCTAAAGTTTCAATAATGATACTATTTCATACAATATTAAATCCCGTTTGCCATTCTCTATAAACTTGTCTCCATTTCAGATGAGATGAACACCTGATTAGGTTTCAGGTTGCACGTACCAGTTGATGGCATGCATGCTGGAAGCAAGCAAACAATATCTGGGAAAAGAGGTGTTTACAATCTACTTAAATCACAATTTATCTTCTACATTCTCTGGGTTGTCAGTTAAACCTTAACTGATTGGCCTGAGTAGTCCTGAAGGCACCATGTGGGTATGTGGAAATTACTATACTGGACCAGCTGATGGGTTGAAGTCACAACTGTTTTTGTTCTCTGGCAAGGTTCGCAGAAGCAAGCAGAACAAACAAGATCAGGCCTGTGGAGTCCAACAGCTGGTGTGAGGACACAGCGTTTGCTGCTTTGTATGCTTTGGAGGATTTAATTTGGACTATTTCTAACATATTCCCATGGACTAAATGTCTAGTAGCAGCTAGAATGCACCAGATGCACTTGTAGAGTACGTGGTTTGTTCTGATTCACGTGAAATGAAACAAGTTTGTGTATGCAGAAACTGCTCTGTGATGCAAACCAAAGGCTGCAGTGAACTGGAAAACCATCTAAAACACTAAAGTAGACACACTCTCTACAATGAGAGTCTATTAAGCACTATCCTTAAAAATGTTACCATGCAATAACATTTGTATTTAAAACAGCATGAAAGTTAAAAAAAATAATAATTTTGTAATAATGATCAAATTTAATCTCCAAATCCAAATATTTCATAAACACTACTCTAGAGACAACAAAGTTTGTACTTCAGGAGTAAGATTAATTTTCCCTAACTTCATGCATCCAGCTTCATGCAGTTCAGCTTCCTTTGAAGACAGCGGGGATAACCATGCACTTTCTCCAAAGGTTTAATTGAACAAGTTTTAGACATTTGCTTTGCAGTGAGCTGAGTGTTAAGGTACTGAAGGAGAGCACAGAAAAGTACCTTTTACTCATTCTTCCTGACAATAGAATTTTAAAGGATTTTCATAGATTTGTCAGATTGCAACTATCTTCAATATCTTTTCATGCGCATTGAGAGGAAAGCCCTATAAGGGAAATACAGTAAGAACCCTCTCTGAATTTTGCTGCAAGAAAGAGAATCATCTCTTGACATAGGCATTTGAGGTTCAGAAATTCCATTTCTTGTTGTTAAATGAAGTTTTCATAATGTCCAGAGTCACATTCCATGATTTCATGAGCCCAGAGCCTTAAGTGTTTGAATCAGATTGGTGCTAGACACTGTGACCTATCCTGGCACAGGAACATTTTTCAGCCTTTGCATATTTTGGCTTCAGTTAGAGTAAGTAAATATGTGCTTAAGTAGTTTGATAATCAAGGGATTATCTAAGAGATCAACTTAATGCTTTGAGAAATACAACATGTATAAGATGTAGATTAGAAATCATTATTTTATAAAACAGACAAAGAAAGTTTAATCCATCAAAGAAAGCGAGCTACCTAGACAGCAAGGTCAAAGAACATTAGGTGTTTGATTTTGTAGCTTCTTCTTTATCATATTAAAGGTGAGAGAAAAAGGCTAGTTCTCAGCAAAAAAAATGGTGAAATTATTAACATTTCAGAATTATTATTTTTTTTAATTCCAAAAGATCATGAGACATCTTTTGCAATATGGAGCAGAGAAGAACAGAGGAAAATGTATCTTAGGCTGATAAGTTTAGAAACATTTACAGCCAGGAACTGACAGTTTACAAGCACAGAAACTTCATGGCTTTCTCAGACACAAATCACAGCTATATACCAATCTATAGAAAATTGCACAGACTGTGAAATTACAATGTATTACAAAATAATAATTAAATAAATGAAGATTAATTGCTAGAGATGAGGTCAAACCACAAAATATAAATTTGAACAATTTACATCAATGTCTGGAAATTCTAGATCTGGGTACATTACCATACTTCTTCAATTGCAATAGCATGGCTGGTTGCAAAACTGAGGGTGAGTCTGGTCTCAGTAAAATCTTTACTGTTCCTTGCCCCCATTCCCATTTTGTGAGACAGCATTAGCACAGCAATATTAGTCATGGCACTCTTCTGGACATCAAGTTCTTTGGGTTGAAAAGATGGGAAAATACATGAATGCAGCCCATGTTTAGGGATGAGATTAGGCATGAGAAAAATTGAACTGTGAGGCAGCAGACTGAATACGCACTTGAAATCTTTTTTCCAGCAGGGGATCAGCAATAACTCACGTGACAAATACCATGAAATATGATATGAGATCATCTTCAGTAAATTAGTCAAGCAACTGTTCCTCCACTTTCTCTAAGTAATGCTTAGTTAATAAGAAAAAAAGGGAAGGTCTCAGAAACAGAACTTATGATTTCTCTTGCGTTACACACATGTACTTCTCTAGGCAGAATGCAGGTCATAGGCCTATTACCTATCCTCCTGGAGCTATACTCATCATTTTTCCCTGAATTGGTTCAGTAAGTGGAACAGACAGTGCTTAACCCAGCCTTTAAGCTGGGTTTAGCTGCCTTTAGCTTGGTGGGTAAGATAGAAAATGGTTTTAGCCACTTAGAGGTGATGAAAGTCCAGAATTCAAAGCTTACATTTCATTGCACTGTTACACAAGCAGGAAGCAGCATGCAATCCCTCTGTCTGCAGCATGCTTTGGATGAAAAGCAATGTATGGCTTGGCTTTATACTGCTCTAAATTTGCTAATGTTTGCTTGAACCAGACTTACAAACCCATGTGTTTACCAACGTGATAGCTGGTGAGATTCTCAGCCAAGTGATTCTCAGTTTTCTTGACAGAAAGAGAAGTGTAAGGGTCAGAAATTTTGAGTGTTTTTAGTTGGAGGGGAGTAAGGTTTTGTAACCATCTCTTGAACTTTAGCATCTCAACTGAATCCTATGGCCCCAGAGAATGGATTCTTTCGATACTATCCGTTCTGCAGATGGCCATAATGATACGTTTATATAGTATAATCAGTGTCAATCCTAATACATGATTTCCTTATAATTGTGTTCCCATCAAGTCCCCTGTCACCCCTCAAGCTCAGACATAGAATAAAAGTATTTATAGCTCCAGATAGAATTTGAGTGATAGGAAAAAAAAATATTAAACATAGAAAAGAGTTTTCTATGCCTACACAAAATACTAGTGCCAGTTTTTGTCTCCTTCAGTACCCTTGTGAAAACTGTAATACTGTCAGGACAAGTGGTTTAAGCCTGATCTGATTTACAGGACAGAATAGGATAAACAGGTGGTCACTGTCACTCAGCAACAAGGCTGCAGAATTACCTAGCATAGAAATTAAGTCAAAATTACTGAAATAATAAGTTGGTACTAGAAAACTTTTTAAAAGTATGTTAAGGATATCTGGATTTTCAGCTTATTTTATTTATGATATTTTTTAATAGGCATGATATTTATGTTCTTTGTGGTTTGGGGAATAAATCTCATGATAACAAAGAGTTGCTACTTGTTTAGCATGAAACCACAACACAGTGATGAAGCAGCACAATGATGGCATGTGTACACTGTCAACTCCTTGACAAAGGAGTCTCTGTTGCAGCCTTGTGCCCACCCATTTGCCACTTTATGTCTCCAAGCTACAAACGTAGGCAGCCTGGCATCTCGACTGGAGCCTTCCAGAGGAAGCATGGGCTGATGCATGGGGCCTCTGGCCTTCTCCGTACCATTATACTGAACAAATACTGAGTGCTCTTGAAGAGAGCAGGTGAGATATAGCATGCGCTGCATTTCTGGAATGGACAGTTAACCAAAGGAGAGTGTTTTAAGTGGCATGAGGGAGCAACCAGCCTCCATTTTGATAGTCACAAGGTCACAGAGGTATCCCTTTCTGAATACATATGCTTTACAAGCATAACTGCAAGATCATTAGCTGTTTTATTTGTAAAATGTGTCCATATATTGTAACAATATTTGAAAATTTCTACCTTTTGTCTACTCAACTGAAGAAGAACTGCTGTTCCAGAGACTGCTGGTAGAGAGACTATGTCAGTTACTTTATAAAATACAAGTGAAAAGCTCTTAGCATGGTCTTTTGTGCTTAGATTTGAATTTCTCTTCATTAACAAGATATCAAAAATAGACAGTTGTGTTGCAAGCTGCTTATGGAATTGAAACCTTTGGAGCAGAGCGCTTACGTTTCCATACTCCACTGTAAAGTTCTGAATAATTGCTATAGGCAGTACAGCAACAAGTAAAGATTTCTTGTTAACTGCTGAAGATTTAGGCCCTTTCCTGATAACATAGTGAAATTTTACAAAGATAACTTTATGTGCTTATTTTCATTTGCATAGATTGCATATGTAGTCTGCATAAGGTCAAGTGCATGTGTAAGTCTTTGAATGACTGGGTTATAAATAGTTGGTATATTTGGCTATTTAGAACACCATTGCTCATGCAGAAGTTTTGTGCATACAAGAGATATAGGGTCACATTTCACACCATGTCAGTAAGAGCTGAAGAGCTTTCAAAGCTGTAGGCTTTCACCACTGCAGAACTATTCCATTAGCTGCCTTGTTTCTCTTCCTCCTTCCTTTTCAGTGCAAACTGACACTAATATTCTTTAATTTTCATTTTTCCCCACTCATTATATGGTTATTTACCTGATTAAGTTTCTCAAGGCAAATTTGAATAGATCTGATTATTTTTCAGCAAAGTTGAGCTCAGTGGTTATGTAATCCAGAGGCCAACCTGCCAGAGCCTTGCCAGTACCCCTCAGCTCTAGCTTTCAACACTGTTGTTATTCCAGTAATGTCTCTCTCTTAAGCTGTAGCTGCCAATTCTGCTCAAGTGTGTGGCAGTTTTCTGCTACGGGCAAAGTGCTGCCACCACTGAAGCTGGATCCATCAAACTCATCTCATGGCCAAATTTTGATTTCTTCACATACCACAGCGATTACTTGTTGGAGGTGAGTTAGGCGCCTCTCTGGAATACAAAATTATTTGTGGTACCAAAGAAACTAAGCTATGTTTCAGTAGTCTGGAGAGTAAAAAAGCGTGAAAAGAAAATGCCTCAATGTACGCCATGAGAAGTTGCGAGGTCTGGTAGGCTTATGTTTTCATCTTAATACCTAGCTCCTTAAGGAGAGAAATTCACATTTCCCCTAGAAAAACTGCTGCAGATGGGAGAGTTAACTGATACACAACCTCTTCAAAATCTACCCAGTAAGGAGTAAAGACCAAATCTGACAGTGAGAGTGAGATGTAGTGAGAGACTGCTCACTAGAATAACATAATCATTATGCTTTTATCCTCCTTCCTCTTTTCTCCATTATTATGAGGAAGGCTGAATGGATTAAAACTGATGAGATGATAAATTTTTTGCATGTGTTATGAGTGCACCTATTTACTTTCTATACTGCAAATATAGTGGTAATTGTATCTATCTGATATAAGCTGCTATTTGCTTATACACTCAAGTTTCTCTTCTATTCAGCAGACATTTATGCAAAATGCAAATATGAGTAGTAAAAGAAATTACTTACTAAGTCAAGGTAATGCCATATATCAATAACAAATTGACATGAGTGAGGTGACCGCTACGCTTTAGGAGAGCCATGTGGTCAACATTTTTATTTCTTTACCATAATAGATAGATGGAGAAAAAAAACTTTATGCTTTGCAGGAAAATATACTAGCTGACCACTATGAATCCCAAGGTTAGAAAGCCAGGCAACTTAACAGTAACACCTATCTCTCAGATGTTGAATTTCCCTTTTAAGATAATCTTTCCCAAAGATCATTTCTGGAGTACATGCTGTGTTTCCTATGTTTTCAGACCATATTAAAATAAGTAAGCATTAGAGCAATGCTTAAATGATAGTGTACAATAAGACTCAGAGCAAAACACAAAATTACTATGAGCACTGTAAGTTTCACATAGGCACAGCCATGTAAGTTTTACCATTCTAAATATTTCAGAACTAGCAGTTACCTTCTGTACCAATCCTAGAGAGTGATATAAGAATGTTATTCCTTCCAGGATGAATTCATAAAATTGGGTGCTCTGTCATGCAGAGGTTACTGATTTAACTTCAGATGAACTAGTTAAGATGCAAGAACTGGTTAAATTGCCTTAACTTTAGATTCTTCCAAGCTAGGATGAAATTTTTCTCTGCAGAGTTAATTAGCTTAGGCATCAAACCAGCAATTTTCACAAACTGACCCAATTATCTCTGCATGATACAACATTGGATCGTGTCTGAGCCCAGAGTATGTTTGTCTACATAATGAAAAAATTACCCATAGGTTGTGCCATTGAAAATACCATTGGGCCCTCCAGGATGAGGAATAGTTCTTTTTCTGCTCACCAGAGAATCACAGAATCATTATTGAACTGTTTGGGTTAGAAGGGACCTTTAAAAGTTGTCCAGTCCAACTCCCCTGCAATGTACAGGGACACCTACAGCTAAATCAGGTTGCTCAGAATCCCCTCCAGCCAGACATTGAATGTTCCAAGGATGAGGCATCCACCACCTCCCTGGGCAACCGTTCCAGTGCCTCACCACTCTTATTGTAAAGAACTTCTTCCTTGTACCCAGTCTAAATTTCCCCTCTTTTAGTTTGAAACCATTTCCCCTTGACTTATCACAACAGATCCCACTGAAGAGTTTGTCCCCTTCTATCTTCTTTCATATTCACAGATAATAAGAACATGGAGAGTACACTGCTATCCTGCTTTTTTCTCACTTTTTTTTGTTAACTACCTCTTTCTTATTTTTATTTTTTAAAATCAGTATCATTATAAGTAAAGGGCATGGAGAGGCCAGGGTTCTCATTTCCAGAATGCAACATAATGCCAAATATTTTTCACATCCAGTTCATTATCTCAATTTTGTCATAGTTGAATGCCCTCACTAACTTTGATAACAGCTCCAATTCTGACAGAATACTGTAGATTTTCTACACTGCATTAGAAATGCCAGTGAGCTACCAGTGACTTCAGATAGACTTGGAGCTTCAAGAAAAATTTCTGACAGCACAGTTGTACTGACAGTGCAATATTCTTATGAACTGGATTACAACAGTACCTCAGCTTCTCACTGTATTCATAAATTTCACAGTATCACAGAATATCCTAAGTTGGAAGGAACCCATCAGAATCATTAAGTCCAAATCCCAGCTACATACAGAACCACCCACAATTTCAAACCCTATGCCTGAGAGCACTGTCCAAATGCTCTTCAAACTCTGCCAGGTTTGATGCTGTGACCATTGCCCTGGGGAACCTATTCTAGTGCCCAACTACCCTCCCACAACTGAAAGATGCACTTCTCTCTTTTTCAAAGGACAATGAACATATGACAACATTTAAAGATTTAGCCAACGTTACAAGCAAGAAATCTATGTAATCTGTGACAGATTTAGGGTTAAAATATTGGTCTTCAAAAGGCTAATGTGGGCTACTGATCAACTTCTGCAACAGTTACAGAAGTTCTATTACTTTAAATGGTGCAACATACAAAATGAAAATAAACAAATGAAATATAAAATGTAAGGTGGAATGCATCATATTCTGTAAAAACTGGAGTACATGAAATTACACTGATAATAAGAATATCCTGGGCAGAAATATAGTCGTTACCTACTATACCCTTAGGAAGCACATGAAAGTAACAAATTTATTTGTTCAAGTAATTTTTTACACATGGATAAGAAGTATTCATCACTGTAGTGCTAAAAGAGGAGACAAAGTGATAAGAATCAATAGATCTTAATCTCAGGTGAAGCAATATCAAGTCTGTTCATTGTAAAATCACCTACTTTCACTGTAGCCATTGCAAACATTTCAGCATTTCTTTATTGTTTCCTGTTTTGCAGTGGGGAAGATAGGAATAGAATAAGATTTCCACTGCAAACCTCTTTTTCTCAAACTTTAAGTAAAGAGAACCTCATCCTCATAATCCATGTCAATCCATAATTTCAAGTAATTTGGAATCATAGTAGCCGAGTACATAGTAGCCTAGTGTTGTTCCAAAAATCTTCAAATTTAAAGCAAACCCAGAGCCAGTAGCATAACCCAGATACAGATCTTTTCTGACAAAATTAGCTAGTATCGTTCTAGCATGCTGCTTGATACCACGGAGATGCAAGTATGGAGTGGTCTTACAGCTCTGTGGCCCTACCAGAAACACAAGCGTTTCATGGATAAATCAAGACAGTGAAGTTAGTCTCTAGTAGCTGCCCTCAGAGCAAACACGCAATGAAAGTTCTGTTTCCCATACCACTTATAAAGCCAGTCGTACAGTATACTACTGCACTTAGAATAACCTCAGCACTGTACATGATTTGAGATACCCTGGGATGAAACATAATACCCTATATTATATAGGATACTAAGTCCTTAACTTTTTAGAGACACTGATGCACACTAATGACCGGAGAGATCCTTTAAAACAGAAGAGATACTATCTCTGGAAAAGTCCCTGGACAAGTCACACCTTTGACAAGACACCGTAGAGTCATTTTTACATCCCTAGCAGTTTCTTTACAGCAAAGAATGAATTCTTGCATGTGCACATACTAGTCAACATAGATATGAATATAGCTAATGGAAACAACATTTTCTGTTTGCTGCTCCTAAAGAATCATTTGCACTAAGGATGATGCCTAACTACAATATGTGTTGTTATGAAAATGCCAAAACAAATGACAAGAAACTCATGCAGAAAACTTTCACCTTTAAGTAATACAGCTTCTTAATTTCCTCTTTTTTTCCTTTTTTTTTTTTTTTTCCCTTCTAATGATTAATAACATTTGCATGGATATAACCTCCTTAGAATGTAACCTCCTAAAAACTATTCTGCACTCCACAGTATTTAAGCTGTATATTATAATTGGCACGATAAGGGATCACAAAAGTATCTTTTCTGTCAGCTTGTGCCATTAAGAACCTCTAACCACAGATCATTGTTGTAATAGGTCATTATGGTCCACTGTGTCAGTTCATCTATTGGGATCTGTGCACTATAAGCATGACAGATTTCCTCTGCAGCAATTACAGCCTATTGTGACAATAGGATTTAATGAATATAAACAACAAACCACATAATCTGTTATTACAGAACACAGCCATGCACCCAGATGGGAATTACATTCCTAGACATTACCAGTTGCAGTTTTTATAATTGTGACTATTTCAGTCATTGTGTTTTTAGATGCAATGCTTTAATGTACCACATATATTTATCTCAGCCCTGGCTGGTGAGAGGTCTTCAGAATTTAAAGCCTAATCTTGCAAATGTTCCATGATTTTTTTTTTTTTTCTTAGCAAAAAATATCTTTTAGATTTTTAGACACTTACTGTTGATTTTTGCTGTGATACTGCTGGCTAGCATTGTAGATGAAACAAGCAAATACAATAAAATTAGTCATGGAGATTAATGAAGCATAGCAGAACATTTCTGCATTGTTTTCAAAGAATAGACACTTGTGCTCTGCCCAATACTATCTTCCTCCCCCCCCCCCCCAAATGATGGGCAAAGTGCTACACCAGTGCAAATCTGTAGAATCACAATGATGAGAATTTTGCTTAAGGCCTGTCCCCTGTCTTAGGGGCTTCAGATAAATATTTGTGAAATTAATACTCTTTTTCAAAGCATAAACCTGTCCTTCATATTAAAGATATGCAGTCTACAAAAGTTCACATTTTCCCTAGGGTGATTTCAAAAATCTGGCTCAATTACAGAGATTTTTAGGTTTTTAATTATGAGTTCTGGAATTGAGTACATCAAAGGTTACAATTACAGTGTTGGTACAGCTGTATTTTAATCTCCATAGTTGGGCACTACTGGAATATATGTACTTTAAGTAATGGAAAATTCGCTGTAAAGAATAAATTAATGAGGACCACATACGGATGAGCTGTATAAATGCCAGTGTGAATCACCACAGTACTTATCATGTACCTTTGAGAAGGAATCTCCAATTAAACTTACTTCCACAGAATTCTTATTAGGAAATAGGAAAAAAGGAGAAAAGACTCTTACCTAGCATGCGAACACATTTGGCATTCTGGTCAGGACTATCAAATGAGATTTCTCCGCACCTCTGGAAAAAAAATTCAATCAAAAATTAGTTAATATGTATTTACATTTAATTAAATCCTCTTTGATACTATCCCTGTCTTCATCCTCTTACTGGGGATCTCTGATCCCCTCGTTCTATGTTTATGTTTGGCACAAGAAATGCTCAGATGAGTGTTGATAAAATGTCAAAATCAGAAGAATTTCAAGTAGCCAAAGCTCAAGGAAAAATAGATGTTATAAGGGTAGGTCAACAACATATTCAGGGCATTCACCATGTCCTATTTATTACCATACCTATGGCTTAAACAACTACCTCATCCATGTTCCTATTTGTTAGTACTGAACCAAGAATACAGGAGGCCTCATTTACTGCCTCATTTACAGTGGCTGATGTTCAGTCACTATACTAATCCAATGAAAGAACATCAATAGACTTAAGATTCGGATACATAGAGTTTGGTTATTTTCAAGGATGAGGCATCATTTGAGTCGTTTATGCAGACAGTCATGTCAGTTTAGCTGCCAGTAGGAACATAATTGGTGTGGCTCAAGGGTCTGATCTAGCTCTGATTAAAGCCAGTGTAGAGATCCCACTCACTACAGGAGTGGTTGCTTCAGGCACTACAAAAAAGATTCATTTTTAATTACTACACTCAAAGCCCTCAGTAAGGAGGCCCTTCTTAAGGATAGCCTCATATTTAATAAGTAAAAATGGTCCATGCTTCATAATCTACATTTTGTTGTTGTTTCTGTCTATGATCAAGTGGGAATAAAAGCATCATCATGCAAGGCTGGGAAAATCACTGAGAGTTATTAATTTATCCTCCTCTTTCTTTCTCTCGTCTAATTTTTATACAGTTTCTCTTTTTCTTCACCTACATCTTTCTCTTTTACATTAAAATCCAAAATGGTTACTCCTGTCATTTTTTTTTTTTTTTTTAAAGAGAAAAAGAAAAAGCAAAACTTAAAGCAAACATTTCAAAACTGCAAAGAATCAGGCAAGTAAAAACCTTGGAGCTTCAAAGAAAATAAAACACTGAAACAGTTTTATAAACGAATAACACATTTGGAGCTCACTATTTTTTAAATTTACCTCCTTCATACTGAAACAAATACAAACAAATAAACAAAAGCCATCACCCACACACAGTCTCTTCATATATCAGTATCTCTAAAAAGAGTAAACAGATGCCGGTATTAACCTTCCCAGGTGGGAGCACATACTTGTGAAAGACTGTAAAAGGAGAAACAGCATCCAGTATTTTGAAGTTGATTTACAATTGCTCTTACATAATTTCTCTCTGATGAAAAAAAAAAAATTGTTTTTTATTCTTCGAGGGAGAATATTAAATCATGGGCTTCTTTCCACACAGATCTCCCACTGTCATCTTCATGACCATCAGTATTTTAGACAAATACAGATTTAAGAAATCACTTTAAAATTCACTGCCCCACTCAGCCCTGAATTTAAGCTGCTCTTTGTAAACTCCTGGTTAGTTTTGATTCAGTTCCTCAGACATATTGAATACATCTGAAACATACACATAAATATCACATTTCAGGCAGGCAAATGGTGTGTTACAATATCTAACAATAGTTATTAGCCCTAGCATTATGAAACTGGGAAAGCAGCTAATGTTTTACAGAGTCCACTATCATCCGACAGGATTCATTATGATAATGGATGAACTGTGAAAATTTTGCAAGTTAAGATTCAGATAACTATACATAAGTTCACAGGCTTATCTGGATTTCCCTAAAATCCCTGAAATCCACAGAACTGGCTGAAGAACAGCCACCCTAGGAGATTTTTCATGTTCACAACAGCTCTATCTAAGCTTTTTCTTCTGCAGCAATTTTACAGAGGTTTTTCTGAAGGTAATGCCTCCTATTTATTTCCATGGAAACTGCAACATACAAAAAAAGCACAATAACACTGTTTGACTGAGCACATTCCCAGCTACAAAACTTTATTTTTCAACATAGACACCATCATTAAGTATGTATTTTCACCAGTGATGAGCAAGAGCATGCATGCTCATATACGTTTCCATGTCAGATGCCATTCTGTCAGACTGCCCCCCTACTGCCATCTATCACACAGCAACAACATGTAATCGGATGTTAGTGGGAAAGTCCAATCTCCACTGCCATACCATCAACATCTGCCTCTGATGTTATCAACCAACATAATCACATTGGAGGCATTACTTTTGGATCAAATGTCTTATTTCTGATGTCAGGGATTGCTCAGAAATACATAAACAGGATGAAAAATAGGCTATTTCTGAACTGCTTAGAAGATATGAAAAAGATTTGGTTGGATTCTGGATGTGTGAAGTAGCACAGAATCGCAGTAGGGGCTCATTTTTGGTCTTTCAAATAATAGTTGTTTGGACATTTTTGTTGTTAGCTAATGTTTTCCGTGAACAAGAGGTAAGGAATAACTTCAGGATTTAATTTTCAGAATTAAACTGAGACTGTGTCACCACTACTATGAATTCCTGCCAGGGCTGGTTAAGATTCTTCCTGGCCAAGTTCACTTCCCTTTCTGGGTTGGGTTTGTTCCACCTGCTTGGGTTCTGGGGGTTGTACCAAGAGACAATGAGGCAAGAGTTTCTCAGCTCTGTATCCATTTCCAAACTAGGACCGAAGTAGCTGCTCATTCTCTCCTGCAAGTTTCTGAATTTTCTACAGAATCAGTAATGGATACATTTGAGGGTAGGAGCAGGACTTTAACCTCAGCTGCTAGTTATTCTGCTTTTGATTTCCACTGAGACATAAAGGAAGAATCACTCTGGATTTATCTGCTGTACACAGCAGACTTACTGCATGTGTGTAGATCATCTGTATATCTGTTAGGGGAAGCAGAGAGAAACATGATATCCCTTCTAAAGATTGGCTAGTTTTCTGTACCCAATTCAAAGAGGCAAGGGTATCAATGGTGAGATGTTAACACCAAATATGCTACCCACTTGGGAAGAGGAATAACCTCGAACAGGAGAGCAGCCTCTGAAGTTCATTTCTTGAAATCTCTGATGGGGATGGATTCATAGTCCTGACCATATTTGAACCTTACTTGAATTATAAGATTTCACTCTTTAAAATAGGATTTAAACTTTTAAGCCACAGACAACCAAGTTTGAAAAGCCAGCTTGGTTAGTTAAAAGGTTATCCAAGCAGGAACAAGGTTTATAGGCTTCTTTACTCCACTCTGTTTTTCGTGTCTTGAGTAAGGCGTTCAGTATGTCTCTCTTCCTATATTACAATATAATAAAATGAACTACTTAATATACATCATCAGCTAAACGTGACAGTAATAGGGGGGTAATCTTTTTGCAAATGATAGGGATTATTATATCTGTAAATAGCAGAGATATTAATCAGACATTGATTTCAAGCTCAATATCTTTCAAGAATCCCTTTGATTTCTTTGTTTTTAAAGTAACCTTAAGTTAATGTGGTTAGTTCTTACAAAGAGTAGAAGTAATAGTCTACAAAACAACATTACTTAGTAAAATAACTTTATCTTCCTTTTCTGAATACCTTGTATAATTCCTTATTTCTTTAGAAATCAGAATTAAAATGCACAAACACGACTGATTAACAAAAATAAGACAGGGCAAACAGCTTCTGTGTTTCTATGAAAAGCTGGTTTATCTCAAAGAAAAAAAAAAGAAAGCTACTTCTATATAAATTTGTTTTCTATTGAATTCCTTTCCCCTACACCTTTAAAAAGTACTTGAATAAATTCCTCTAGTAGGCAAAAGAATCGTTCTTACTACCCAATGATGTAGAGATGGAACATCTATTAGTGTGGAAAGCCACAGCACTTCTTAAATCTTTGTAATCTTTTATAATAACAACTGTTTGCTGAAATTTAAGGGCAATATGTCATCAGGAGTCAGGCCTCACGCTCTTCAGCTTCAGGCTGCCTGGGAGATCTACATTGGATTCATTTTGAGTGCTGATGCACTGTAGGAACTGAAAGAATTCCAATGTCTTATTAAACTTGCAGTATTTTCAGTATTTTCAGTTCAGTGTCCCCTCTCTGACAGAGGCAAGAGAAAGTATAGAATATACCACAGTAGCATCTATCCTGCTTGTAGCCTTTCCACAGTTACCTCTCCACAGAATAAAGCCTTGTGATGCTATCTGGTAGAGATTAAAACAATGTTTAAGTACAACAAGGAAATTCCATACTAGTACTCTGCACTTTCCTGACACGTACTTGAATACTTCTGAATTTTGCTGTATCCTTAAACATTATCTTTTTTTGGCCTAAGTCAAAAAAAGTCATGGTTTTTTCTTGTTTAGAAACAAAAAAATAGTTTTCTGTACATCATACCTTTATTAAAATTTAACAGGCCCACATTTTATCAATTTTCTCACTATTGGATGATTGCACAAATACACCTTGTTCACATGATCTTGAATTTTCATCTCTGAATTTTTTCAATTAAAATGTGTAAAATGAATACAACTAGAGAATTGCATGGATAGACATTAATATTGGCAGCAAATAACACTAGAACATTTTAGCTGACTAAATTGACCACAATTGATAAAAACGACTATAATTGTTTACATATTACCTCTTTGGGGCTTATTAACAGTTCCCATAATGATTACAGGTGAAATTTTGAATTTACCTGGAAATGTAGACCTGAATTTAGCAAGTCTTCCATTAGACTGTGAAAAGAACATTTAAAAGTGTGATATAATCACAACATACTGACAATAGCCAGTATGATCTGATTCAAATCAGATCAACAGCCAGAATAGCTTCCCTTCTTCCCTTTCTATGCTTTCCCAGCCAAAGAGGTTTCACTCACTTTCCTCCAGGAAGTAAAACAGATTGCTTAAATAACCTTTCAGTACTTTCAGTGTCAATCTCCAGCAGCACCTTGGTGATGTATTTTGTTCTGGAGTTTGCCATGATGTAGACGCTCAAGTAGTGCAAAGAGGACAGAGCAAAATAAATAATTACAATCAAATTGAGCAGTAATTCCCAACCACCCATTGTTGCCAATAGTCAGCAACTTGTTTGTCAGCTAAACAGCCTGAGGTGAACCCTTAGGCAGTTCATTTTCTCACAAACCTGTGATTTACTATGGTTAGGAGTGGTTTGAAATGGATTAATGGTGCTGGAAAATGGTCTAGCAGTTTAACTGCTTTGTTTTCTTTTTTGGTTCAGGGAAAAAGTGTTTAACAGTGTGTGATTTCATTATAGAGGCGCCAGTAGCCCTGACCCTCCTGAGAATCTGTCAGTGTTTCAATATGCCATCCATGTTTCTAAATGTTTATAACACAGGCAATGTGAGCCAAATCCAGAATTATTAACAAATAACAATGCTGGGTTTTAATGAGTAAGACACAGCTGAGTGTGCATTAGCAGGCAAGGCAGAACTTGTAGGGCTCTTGGGGGGGGGGGGGGGGCCAACATCCAAGAAACATTAAAGAACAAATTTTTTGCCCTCGTGAGATGATGTTCTATTATTGTTCATTTTTAAGTTTACATTTTAAAGAATGTAGAACATCTGTAGATTATATAATGGATTCTCCCACCACAAAAACCATTCTAAGTGTGTGGGAAGATGAGGTGGAAAATACCAATACTAGGCAAAAGGCGAGTTCATTGTCTGTATTTATTGTTGCTCTGATGTGAAACATCAAAGTTCTCTATTTCTAAACATTTTCTGGACCACATAATTACCTTTCCTTCTCCTACGAGTTGCAGAGCCAGGCTTGTCTTCTACCTGCTTTTTATGGTCACTGCCACTTCAGTTTTCAATTTCTACTGAACTATTTAATGGGAAGAAAATATGGAATTAGATTTCTCCAACTCAACCACATGTATTTCTTATATTTTTCCCACTGATTTACTGGATGAAAGGAAGGGTCAAAGACTCAGAAATACTAACTAAACAGTCTTTCCAAGAAGCAATTCAAATGTCTGTGAGAGAATGAGCTGCTCAAAGTTTCTCCTCAGGTTATTCACAGCAACACGGAATAAACTTTACATCTGCTTATTTGCATATGCCCACTGCATGCTATATTCTTTGCACATAAAAGCACAGTCTCAGAAATGGCAACCCAACGTGGGTATCATGTTCCTCCCACCTAACACCTAAATAAGACTGTCTTCCTGAATGCTTGTGAATGGTGCTATGTTTCTCAAGAGCTGTGCTGTCTTGGTTCCCCAGAACCAATGGAATGTGGAAAGTCTACTGGAAGTCTAATTGGAGGAGTTAAAAGAGAGTACTTCAAGACAGATAACAATAAAGTATTTCTCCTGGTACCTCACTTGTGTTACTGCACACTGCTTTGGCCTGAAGTAGTACAGTCCGCGTGTATCTATGCAAAATTTGTTGTACTTCTGCTATTACTGCACAAAGTGTCTCTTTTCTTTCATCTCTAAAAAAAATTTGGTTATAATAGCTTTCAGACAGGACTGCAGCTGTATCAATTTTTGAGATGGCAAAAGAAAATGACAAAGCTCCTGAAAGGAAGAATCTTCTTTTACTTCTGGTAAGCTCATCATTTGAAGCCTATAATATGATATGCATCTTGATTTCACACACAAAAATTGTAAAGGTATTTCATTCTAAAATAACTTGTTTCAGACTGCAGAAACAACTGTAAAAAACAAACAAACAAACAACAAATGACTCCAAAGAAAGAAAATGTTCCCTAGGTCTGCTCTAATAGATTTTGTTGAGTTTGGAGAAAATAAAGCCAACATAATTTGTAATTATCTGTGGCTGACATAATTGTGTTTTGTGAAAAAGTATTCAAACAAATCATAGAATCATAATGGCCTGGGTTGAAAAGGACCACAATGATCATCTAGTTTCAACCCACCTGCTACGTGCAGGGTTGCTAACCACTGGACCGGGCTGCCCAGAGCCACATCCAGCCCAGCCTTGAATGCCTCCAGGGATGGGGCATCCACAACCTCCTTGGGCAACTGTTCCAGTGTGTCACCACCTTCTGATTGAGAAACTTCCTCCTAAAAAAAATCTGTAATGGTATTAGGTAGTTTCATTCATCGTATAATCAAGATAAAGTCCTGAGCGTATCAGAGGACAAAATACATCTTGTGTCACCCTACTGCAAACACTTCATCTGCCACACTTTTTTTTTTTTTTTCTTAAGTTTCCACCACTAAATAACATGAAAATATTTTAGAGTTGATTAGGAAGAACTGTATTTTTACAAAAGATCACATGCCTCACACTTTGAATAATACAATATACAGTAAGGGACACTGTATAAGAAAGACAGTAATTAATGAAAAACAGAGTAGAAGTTAATTTCATAGAATGTCTCTTTGTAATGGTAACAAGGAAAGGGAAACAGTTACCCTTCTTTCATACACTGCTAAGAGACAACGCCTATTACTTACAGAAGCTAAAGGAGTGTTAGTAAAGGGTTTGACTGAATGCAGTTGTTTCCCTTCATGTGGATTTATCTTCTGAAGATAAATCCCCACAGAGAGATAAGTCATTCTGTTGTATGCTGCAAAAAACATGTATTTTGCAGAAGTGGGATGGCTCTATTGCCCATTACTCCTTATTCAAGTAGATTCTGCTTTTCTAAGGGATAACTGAGAAAAGTATTTTGTCTACAGAAGGAAAAAAAATGGTAACCTGATAATCGCTTGTTGTCATGGGAATAATCTTATGCTTTGGCCTTATTTTGCTCAAACTGTTCACTTTTAGTAGCCAAGGCCGACATGGTGAACATGTCATACATACATACTGCTGCAGTTTCTATCATAACATCCCTGTCTGTACAAAACCAGGCAATGCATTTGATTTTTGGTGTTAGCCAATTTGTTTCTGATTACAAGCATGGTATCATTTCTATTTGGTGTCTTATACCAACCTTATCACCCATATGTCTGAATTTGTTGCTGTAGGTGTAATAAGTAATGTGACTAATATCTGCCATATTTGATTTGTTCTTTACCTGGTCCCACCCAGGAGAAAACTCAGAGTGCTATGTAGTTTTCTTGTCAAAGAATTTTATTTTTGGATGTGTTTGCTTTTGCCTTTTGCTTTTTAAGTGTGACTGTTATTATGTATTTATGATAAAAGAAGGTGGGCTTGAATTGCAACTCCTCTGAGCTATTTTTTTTTTCCCAAGTTTTTCTGAATTACCAATTTTTACATGATAGCCTTCAAGAAAAAAAAATTCCTCCCCATGTATTTTCAGACAATTGCTAAGATACTGAATGTCTTGTAATGTTATTTCTCTAAATTAACTCTGATTTGGTGGAATGTGCATTCTATAAAACTCCAAAATAATACCTGTATTGTATTTAAAACTATGGTAGACTTCAAGTCTTACGTGAGAGAATTCACCTATGATTTTTAACTTCATAAAATAAGAGATTGATTCATCCCACTTCATGCCTAGATGCCTAACTTTTAATCAAGTAAAGGCAGAAGGGTGTAGTTGATTTTGTAGAGTTTAACATTTGGTACATTTAGACACTAAAATTCATGTTAAGCCTGAATATTAGTAGCTGGATTTGCATAACAGATGAAGCGTTCTCCCAGCTGCTACAAGACAGCATCAGGACTGGCAAATAAGAAGGAAAGATGCAGAGAACTTCAAATGCTCTCACCGTGGGATACCCAGATAGTTGGGTCATAGAGGGGCTTGTCATGGTGCATGAGGCCAGTCTGGCTTTTTTTTTTTTTTTTTTTTTTTTTAACTGCTCTAGATTTAGAGAATTTTTGTGAAGGAATGAAAAATGTTTTCGATACAGCTTTGGTCATAGCTATGATGACTATTTGAGCAGTTGGGAAGAGTACAATGTAAATTGCATGGTGTGACTCTTAAACTCACAAAGAACACAAGCACAATATGCCAGATTCTCCAACATAAACGGAATACCTTTTTACTGAAGCTAAACCCTGTTATTTCCTCACAGCTTTAATGAAATGATAAAGCAGTAGGGAAAATAACGTTTCCACTTTCCATGCGTTACTTTGTTATGCACTTTTGCATATAACTTTAATGAAGTAAAAAATGACAGTTATAATCTGTAGGGGGTAAAGACTGCCAAGTGAGCTCTACTTCATGGAGAGCAGTAGTACCTATAAAAACTGTGAAGTGCAGTGATGAGACAAAGGAGCAGAAGCACTTTCAATGCCTGAATCTGAATGCGCTGCTCAGTGAGAGTTCTCTTTTAAAAACACCAATACATTATTATTATGTCTGTCACATTTACATAAGACATTTGTCATCCTTCACAAATGAGTCATGGTTTCCAATATATTGCAGTATAACTAAGCCACACTCATCTAATAAGACTGCATATATTGCAAATGGTACATTCTTCTCATTTTAGAAAAGAAAGCGTGCACAATGAATTTTTTAGAGTAGAAATTAGACACTTTGTTTAAATGACTTTCCTAGCAATTTCCAAAGTTTCTTTTGCAAGAGATTTTGCATAATGCATAAATAACAAGGTTGTACCTCATTATCATGGCTGACTTTATTTTACTAAAATGTACTACTCACTTTATACCACACAATGCTAATTAATAGCCTAGGTGAAAATGATATTCTGTGGAAGCAAGGTTTTCAGTAGAAATGAGCAGGGTTCCAATTAAAAAGCATTTTAAAGTACCTCCTGTTTATATGAAAACACAAGGTAATTTGCATTTGGATCTAAACTTTTGCAGTTCAAAACATTTGTACTGTGCCTGCAATGCATTTCTATTTTTTGGTCATACAGTGCTAACCTGCTGGCAGAACTTCACAGAATCATAGAATCACCAAGGTTGGAAAAGACCTCAAAGACCATCCAGTCCAACTGTCCACTTATCACAAATATCTCATCCTCAGACAAACAATGAGGTTTAATAGTTTTCTGCAAATGGCACATCTTTTGTGTCTGTGAATTTTATTTTTATTTTTCACTTCATTTTTAATGTTAATTAATTTTTACTACATTAATTAGCAATCCTTGTGAGGCAGGCTAAGTTTTACAGTTAGATAATCTGCAGGTGGGAAGTGGAGGAAAGGACCGATTACACAAACTTGTTAAAGGTCACCAATTCAAAGAGATTAACATTCCCACTGCCTCTAATTCTGTATACTATTCTTTACATTATGACTACACTTATCTTGTTGAGTAATGGATGAGTAAATACAGGAACTAATCATGTCATGCAATCTGATGAGCACTCTCACCTGAGTCAACTCAGTGTTGAATAATCAGCTCTGAAGAGAGATATTTTAAAAACATTTCACATTAGATGAGGAAAACCATACAGTTTTTATTTCTAAAAGATACCTCATTGACTTAACACTACAATTACTAAATCAGCTCTGTGCTTGTTGGTCATCAAGTTTTCCCTTTTGAACCTGTATGTAAGTCAATTCAACATGTACATGAAGTGTATTGATGAGTGTATAAGAATCTGTTTCCAACATATGGAGGATGTAAAAACCCTTGTTGGTGCAAAAGTGGTTCTTCAGCTAAAGCTGGATCACTTCCTCATTACTCCCCATTTCTCCCTCCCCATCTGGAAGCCATTGGATAAATTTCTGGAGTACCAACAAGCACCACATGTTGACAACAACAGGAGCTGGAAGGACACCTGTAAATACACGTGGCTCCGGGCAGCCTCGTCTAGCAGTTGGAAACCCTGCCCACAGCAGAGGGGTTGAAACTAGATGATCTTTAAGGCCCTTCTCAACCCAGGCCATTCCATGATTCTATGAAGAGGGTGTGTATTGCATATCAAGTGGCCAGTTCTGTTTTTGATATAGACACATTCATGTTAAGTGATGCTATCTGGATTTGTAGGAAAGAATGAAAGTGTATGGAGATGAAGTTGCTTTCTCAGTAATTCCATTCAAGGGGAAACATGGAATTGTTTCACCATACTAAAATGTCAGTTTGTAAATAATCAGAACTGTTTTTTTTTAAAAAAAAAAAAAAACAACCCAAAGGTTTCTAATTTTAAAAATAATCAACAAATTAAAATCTCTTAAGTTAAAAAAATCTCAATGATTAAGTCATCCAAGAAAAGGATAACAAAGCTATTGTGTGGATTTTTTGGTGTTTTTCATGTGTGCAGTGTGGGATTTCCCAACTGAGGGCATCCTTCCTCAGTCCATTGGGAAACACCCATTGCAATATTAGATTCTGTAAGTGAAAAAAAAGAAATCTAACTCAAGTAACAAAACAAATCAGCTCTTTGAGTAGCTCAATTTCCAGGCATTGTAGAATTTATCTGCAGATGACAGACAGCCTTCTTTAGCTACTGGGAATGGTACTGCACGTGAACAAGGATGCCCACTGGCAGTGAGCTAATGTTGTTTAGAAGCTCTAGCTTCTGTGGTCAGCAATTGCCAAAAGAATTAATATAGACAACACTCAGCATTGCTCAAATGCAGATAGGTCACAGCCATCAGCATAGATCTTAAGTTAGGCCCAACTCTGGCTTCCTAAAGAGAAGAACAGTGATTTTTCTCTCTACTCTTAAATCATCATCATTAAATGAAACTACTGTCTTTTATTGTTTTAAACACAAACAAGTTAAATAACCAGTAAAACATCATCAATAAACATCCCCTGAAAAAAAAAAAATAAATAAACATTCTCACACTTCAGTGGCATTCAACATAACTATGATGACAGCCTCTCTTTTAAAGCTGTTCACCTCTACTAGGCATTAGTTGCTTAGCTATTACTTAAGTGCTCTGGCAGTGTTCACTGACAGCATTGTCTTTAAATAAGATACAGACCTGCCTGGTTGGTATGACACATTGTTTTTCCTAATGAGGAAAAAGTTCTACCTTTAGTCTCCTTCCTTCTCAACATGTTGATCCTGCTTGACTACATGTTTATTTTTATCCGTAGACTATATAGAAGGGATTAGAAAAGCCTACTGTAATAACACAGAAGCTTGCAAAAAGATTTAAAAAAATGTATTTTTCCCATGGAAAGGATGTTAATCCAGTATCAAGAAGCGTTTAGGCTGTGATATCTTTGGAAGTCCACGGATGTCACCTTATAATGGTGTTATAACTATGAGGGGTCTGACTTGAATCAAACAAAGCTTAAACTCAATGTCATCCTACTTTTCCCTCACACGTTATACCATACTAAAGCAGGGAATTTCAAAACAGTAAATTGCTGTAATCCCAATGGGAAATCAAGGATGAAGAATTTCCTGTCCTTTGATATTTAAAATCAGAAACGCTGATGTTTTCTTTCAACTTACTTTTATTGGTTTTGCATAATAGTTGAAACAATACATAAAATAAATGTTTTATAATTTTGTTCCTGAACATTTCCATGAAACAAACAAAAAGGTACCACAACCTTGTCTGCTCTGTTGACCTTCACCACAAGCGTCCAGGACATGGGTGCCTCCACCCACCAGAAAGATACATAAAGGATTAACATAGCATTTTTAAAAATAAAAAATCAGTAGTGAGCAAGCCACAGCACAGCAGTCTCAAAAGTATCTCTCTCAAGACTTTTATACCTAGGAAAGTTTTGTCCAATGTTTTGAATCCTGGCAACCTACATCTTATATTTGACACCTGGGGCTCTTGAGAACAAAGATCTATCACTTGGCAGAAAGAAATGAACTATCTTAATACACCTCCTGCAGAGGAAACTAACAAGGAACGCTGATAAGCCTTGTACCAAAACACCAATATTTTAAGGCTGCCAGAAAAACAGTCTTACTCCCAGAGAAAAGAGAGTCAGCAAGTCTTAGAAATATTTCCCATTGACCATTTCATATCAACCGGCTATGGCTCCAGCGCTCTTAAATAATCAGGCATATAGGCCTTCATCCAAATTAGGAAGTGCTAACTTATTTGGGTGAGGTTTGAAAATACACGTAGTTTAAACTGAAATTAAAATGTTTTAGCCAGTACACAAGAGAACTGCAAACATACATGTGAATATCCGATCAAACTATAGCCTCCATTATTCAGTTCATAACGCTTAAACATCCTTTTGAAGAATAAATCAAGGAATTGATGGCACCAGCTCTGCCATACAGAAGAAGTGGAGAACAGCCAATTAGACTCAGTCCTCAGAGAGGGTTTAGAGTAAACCTAAAGACCTAAAACAGGAATTTACATTCATGCTTTTGTAGGAAGTACATTCAAACTTCTAATATTCACAAACAATAAATCCTTCCACATATAGTCATCACACTGGGTTCTAGGAGCTGATCAGTGCTTTCATCTGAGACAAGGTATTAAGAAAATAGCTCTATGCACAAACTGTAGTAAAATACCACTATTTTCTAATCTTTCCAGTTCATAGAGAAAAGCTTTTTCTATGCTAGCAAATTAAAGGTATCAGGGAGTGTATGAATTCTTTGGAAAAGGGTTGGCTAGCCCTGGCCAAATTGCAACCAGTCATTGTTAAAGACATAAGAACATAGATGACAAATCCCAGTGATTTTTCCTGGGGCTATTCCATTTATTGGTATGGACACAACCAAAGAGCAGGACTTCTGTGACTAAACCATTGCTGTCAGCAGCTGAGTGGTTACTGCAGCCTGCCTTTATCACAGCTGATGGTAGTTTCATGTGTAGTGCATGCCTCAGGATCCCATTTAGGGACAAAACTGACCACCCTGAGAGTGTCAGTTAAAAAAAAAAAAAAACAAAAAACAAAAACACCTCTCGACAGTTAAAAGCAGATCACAGTGATAAACAGAGTGAGACCAAGCCCACCTAAAGGTTTATTACTGTGAATAAAATCAAGCCCTCACTTCTGCTAAATGAAAAAACAGCCATAAAACAGTGCCTGGAACTGTCTAAAATACTGGATGACTGCTTCTATCTACAAGCCTGGCAAGAAAGCTAACTTCCCCATTTGCAACGTGAGGCTTGTGTGTTTAATTACCTCACAGAGATGTTGTGAGGCCCACCTACAAAATGTTTGCTAAGTACTGTTTGCAGAGCACTGCATGGCACATGAAAAGCAGGAAGGGAGCCAGGCACAGACATGGAGACCAAACAGGCAGTCAAGCTTTTGGGTTCCTGCCCTGTTGTTCACTCCTCTGGCAGTATTTGCACTATGACTGCAGACATTTAGAGAACTCAGCCTTGCAATTAATTAATTTCACAGCATAAACTGTGCTGAGTTCCCTTGTGTAAAACTACTGTTTACAGATAGCTTATGAGTTACTGCTGTTTCTGTTCCATGCTGTGTCCTGGTGTAGACACTATGTTTGTACACAAAGACAGTGCTGTGAATTTTCAGCCCAGTGCCACCTTTGGACAGTTTTAGTTCCCAAGGAGACTGCTTAAGAAATATATGTGAAAACAGCGCTGCTAAAATAAATAATGCCTGAGTTGTCAAAATCCTTACTGGTGATTATTAAGTGATACTTCTGCATGTGTGCAGAGGAATTCACCATGAGCTCACAACAGTAGGGGAGAGCCAGGGCATCTAACATGAATGGTAGCTGTTTACCAGGGCACAATATTGCTACTGTTACAGACATTTGGGAGGAAGTCTTAGAGGGACATTATGGTCCACTGACTGCACACTTCTGTCTGACAGCTTTGAAAGAAGCCAGCAAGAAAAATCTGTGCCTTTTAAGATGCAGCAAGTCCTGGAGAACAGTAAGAGCTGGGAGAGAGGAAAAAAAAAAAATAATAAAAAAAATCAGATACCTTAAAAATTCCCTCCAGAAAATAATACCATACACTTCAAAACTCCATTTTAACTTTTTTACATAGGCTAAACTGTATTAAAAGAGCTGGAAGTGCGGAAAGCTGATCTCTGGCTTTTGAATCCTGAGAGTATAAGTAGGCACATAGTTTTAATCTCTGCATATTTCACACTTAGGCCATTAGACTCTACCAGTCTTTGAATAAGCTAGCCTGTTGCCAGCATTTAACTATTTACAAAATGCTATTAGCTCTGTATCATTTATATTGCAGAGCGGTGCAAGCCACGGTGGTTTTAGCTGGTCGAAAAGTGGTATCCCCAAGCCATCCTTTAAGGTGGAAGACAACATAGAGTTACACTGAGGGTTACAGTAAGGGTAAATGGAGAGAAGCCAAGTGCCACAAAACAATGATTTATAACTCCTCTGACAGTTTAGGATGGTGCCAGCTGTAAATGGCAGCTAATGGGGGGGGGGGGAAGGCTAAATTCACATCACTTAAGAAAGAGAATTACACAAGTATTATTTCAGTTTGACCCTGTGAATACTGTCCATAAAACCTGCTGTGAACTCCAGCTCCCTTTCTCCTTAGTGTTAATTATCTCACCTGCCACATACACTCCACTTATACACTAAAAAAGAAAAAATAACTGTCATTTGAATACTTATTTTTACTAACTACAGATACTGTTTTTAAAAGTTAAGATGAAAGACTCTTCCTGAAAGCTTTTCTGCAATTAATCAATATTTGTAGTTTGCTCACAACAAAGAAGAGATATAACTGCATGTTACAGAAATAGTATATCGTGACAGTAGTCTGCTGTTAATAAAAATACAGTAACAAAGAAAGTTACCTGCCCATAACTGCTCCCCTTTGAGGTATGTCCTCTATAAGCACATCACGTAACTACTGCTTATAAATACAAATAATTCAAAGTATGCATAGAGAAAACTACAGTTGATTTGCAGATAATGCAGTGCACCAGCCTTCAACCCTGCCCCTTGCTTCCTTTGAATGCTAACTGTCCCAGAAGAATTGGTGGGGAAATGAAATAAATAATGGATTGCAAATGTGCACATTGACAAAAATATGAGTAAGTTCCTTTTCTGAGTTCTTACTTTATACATTCAGTTTTCACTGTTGGAGAATGCAGGCAATGTCCTCCATGAATCACCATTTAGGGGAAGGAAGCACGTGGCATCTCAGGCTGAATAGAGACCACAGCTTCGCTGTTCAAAGGCAGTGTGGTATATGCAGAGCTCAGCAGTGGCATGAAAGCTAGTGAAGGTGTGACTAAGGCTCCATGCACAACTTAGAGTTGAGGATGTTGCTCACGGAATGTCACTGTTTAAGTTCTGGCATTTCACCTGAGTAGTTTAAGAACAGACTTCACACAGATTGAACCAAGATGACACTTTCCATTAATACCTTACAGCTTCCAGTTGAAGGCAAACCTAAGAGGTTTCTTCGAATGATTTACCTTTTAAAAAGGAAAAAACATTTACAATTTGAGGAAGCTGCAGCACATCACAAAAGCAAAGAAGTTCCCAAGGCAGAACAGTTGACAGTTAGGCATTAGAATGCACTATCATCAAAACCCCTGCCTAACTTTTTTTTTTTTTGACAGCAACTATTCCTCCCTACTTAAAAATGCACTTCTGGGGAAATTTACCTTAGTAAGCCAAGTGCTACCTGCTTCCAAGGGTGTGCTGACAAATGCCCTTCAACCTGACATGACCTTGGATCTTCCTCAAAGGAGAGGAGTTTTCTAGGTCTTAACATAGAAAGGAAGGAGGAATTATCTGATGAGCCAGTTTTAAAGATGGAAGTTGCAATGAAGAATGAAATACTGAAAGTAAATTTTTAGAGCTTGCTCACAAGCTAGCTGTGACTTTAGCTGAAGGTCTTACTAGACAAGATGAAATCACCTCCAGAAAAGCTCTGCCTATTTCATCTCATACTTAATATCCTTTCCAGTTCAAGTGACATTCCCTCACATGCTCTGAAAGGCCTATCCATACTTCAGACAGCCAATGGTCTGTTGACTGGGAAGGTAAAAGGCATCAGCCTGCTACATGCTGAACCACTGCTCTTAGTGGGAGGCACTTAGTGCATCAGATACCATTGTTCACAATTAAAAAGCAATGTTCTTATCATGTCTTTCACTGTTTCTACAGAAACACTGCTATTCTGTTTCTCAACAGAGATAGATTCAGCTAACAAAGGGATCACGTTGTGACCCTTGGACAGAGGTGAGTAGATACATTAGCCTATGAGAAGGGTGGCACAACATTTTTTTAATATTACATATCCTACTTGCTAACTGGAAGTGCCACATCTCAGTTTATGTAAGTTTAGAAAAAACTGTGTGAAGAGACTCAATTGTTATTGCTAGCATATGGAAATAAGTTCAAATACTTTTCTGCTAATAAGAATACTCTAAGAATACATACTCTGGGAAGATTCAGATGCAGAGTTATTATTTAAGGTAAAGAGAAGGTAGAAGTTATTAGATCTATGAACAGCAGAGACTTATTAGCAACTAGCAACTTTTAAGCTGCCAGGAATTGGTTTAAGGAAGAGTTTGCTGGGACAGATGCATAGTTTAGAGGGAAACAAAAAAAAGAGGTCACTAGAATATAAAAACCCCGAGTGTTTGCTTATTAATCACGAGAAAGAACTGTTGCACAATAGATGGGTACTCAGTTCCTATAAGCAACACAACATTTATGAAAGCCATTTTGTAAAGAATTACTGTAGGTTAATGATGAATGCTGATATTCAGCAGCTGATTCTATTGGTCAATTCAACTCAGTCTCTGAAAAGATCCTGTAAGGAATTCTCTTTGATAAAACTAAGGTGTTATTGCTAAATACTGTTTTACTTGTGTTTCCCCATACTGTGTATGTGTTACTTGGTAAAGCATGTGAGGAAGTGTTTGAATGGCAGATGCTCCACAAAATAAAGATGTACTGTATTTTATTAGCTGCCAACAGCATCTTGGAAGCTTGGAGATACGCCAATAAACATAAGGGACTTATGTTGTTGGGATAAACCACAAACTCTTTCCAAGCTGCTACCACTTTTTTTTTTTTTTTTTTTGGCAGTTGTAGTTAACAATTTCATTTTCATTGTAATAATTTCTTATTCTCACCATAACAGTTGACCTGATTTATTGGTCAAGAGAAATGAACATAAATAAGTAACAGTTAAGTAGAAGATGCTGAGTTCTAAGCAAGTTGCAAATGGTCACCAGTGAAGTTTTACCAAAAATCAAAACTGGCTAAGATCAGTGCTTCTACCCCAACACTTGTTAGCCACTGAAGCTGTAAAAATATTTCTCATGTGGAAGAAACTTTTGCCGTGCTCTTTTCATCTGCTCTTAAGCATCAAAGCCTAGAAAAGGAATAGCAGTTACATGACCTAATTATGTTAACAGCTTTTAGAAAAGACTCTAATCCCGTGACAACTGGCACCACAATTTGTTGATTGGAACATAAAAGTTCTCAGAAATCCCACAGTGATGTCATCTCACCAGACTTGTGCTGATGAAGTTTCTTCCCATAACTTTTTATGATGCTTTCAAAAACAGGGAAAGAGGTGTTAATCTCAAGGACACATCGTATTTTTTTGAACAGGTAGATTTTTCTCCTTATTTAGCGGAAGAGCTTTTCCTTTCCCAAAGGGGAAATCCCACATGCTCAGGCGTAATCTGTTCATACAGCTATCCCACAAAGAGATTATCCAGGTGAAATGAACATATTGTAGAGAACAGGGGAAGAAGCCACATGATTTGTTTCATAATAAGGAAAAGGGATAAGACAAACAGGGAAGACAAAGGTGATAGTTTTCTTTTATATAGATAGTAAAAAAAAAAAAAAAAAAAAGTAGGTCAAGAAATGAGAGTCAGTCTTGGAAGGCTGAGAACACACATAACTTTGAAGCATTGACTTTAAATCTATCCCTAAAATAGATGCAAAATAGCTGTAAAATCTTTGACAAAATATTTCATAAATCTGTAACATTTTTTTTGCGTAAATGACCTTAAGTTCTCTAGGGCTACCAGTAATCCCATTAAATGACAGCACTTGGTACAGGTTTCAGCCTTGCAGGCAGATGTTACAGATTTTAATTTCGGTTTGAATTTTTGTTTCTTTTATAATAGCTGAAAAAGATGAAGTACATAATAAATTTTGCTAAAATAATGTCAGAAACTATGTAATGCCATGAAAGCCTGCTTAATAAAATTCTGTTGATGGAGTGGCATTAAGGTAAACTTAAACCTTGTTATTTTTTAAGGGAAATGTCATTGCTTTCAGGCTTGTCAAGTTTGTCATCGACATCAAGTTTGAATCTTTGCCTTTACAACTTAAATTCCTCTTAACATAGTAAAGAAATGATCTCATGACACACAAGGCAGTTTAAAAACACAGTAGCAGTATGCATGTCAAAAATACATGTAGAAATACAGATGTCTGTTTTACTTCTGGACTCTGCTGATGGCAGTGTTAATTGGAGCTGCAGTACTGCAACTTCTTCTATGTGATCAGAACAGAACACTGAAATCTGGGAACAAGATTTAAAGAAAATTCTCTTAACTATATTAAGATGTGCAGTTATACCTAACAATTAGATTTTCAGAACATCTTTGTAAGTGGTCAAGAAGACCAATGGCATCCTGGCTTGCACCAGAAATAGTGCAGCCAGAAGGAGCAGGGAAGTTATCGTTCCCCTGTACTCAGCTCTGGTAGGGATGCACTTTAAGTACCGTGTTCAGTTTTGGGCCCTTCACTACAAGACAGACATTGATCCCCTGGAGCGTATTCAGAGAAGGGCAACAAAACTGGTGAGGGCTGTGGAGCACAAATCTTTAGATATCATACTGAGGGACATGGTTTAGTGCGAAATACTGTAGTAGGTGGATGGTTGGACTGGATAGTCTTAGAGATCTTTTCCAACCTTTGTGATTCTATGAACATTCAATATGTAAACCCAGCATTCCTGTACTGATTCACAGACTTTGCTTTAATCAAAACAACTTGCATCACATACACATAGGGATCTTCAGATCCATATTTTAAGATATCTTAACAGGTAAGTCACCAAAGTTTCTAGACTCCAATACAGTATAAAACATAGGGTAAACTTTTAATGGGAATATCACATCCATCAATATCAAGTAATCCTTTTACTTGTTAAGGTTTCATTTATCATGAAATAACTTTTGTCTTTGCACTTTTTCATCCTGACTTTTAAAAATCTTCAGTATTTTACTTTATGAATACCTTCAATAACTAAATTATGATGGAGGAGAAACACAATCTAGAGTAGCAAGTTTTTACCTGAATGCACACAAAAGAATTTTGCTAGGAAGTTATTTCCAACAGCCTAACAAAAACCACATTTTCTAGTCTTGTCCTACAAGTACTGCTCCCACATACAGTCGACATTCACATTTTCTAATTCTAGTGCTTTCTTATTTCCAAAGGAACACTTTTGGTTTGTCGTAAATTGATCAATGCTGCTCTTTAATTCTCAGTTCTAAAAAACTTCTATACTAAGTATTCACAGAAGAAAGCATCACAGAGAACTTCTCCAACATATTCACTCACAAACTAAACATATTAGAACTTGTACATATCCATCTAGTTTCAAATAGAACCAATCACAGCATATAATTCCCAGTTGCTTTTTTTTTTTTTTTTTGTTGGTTTGTTTTTTTTTTTTTTTTTTTTTTAAATACTATGGACTTCAAAATATAATATTTTCTCTTTTTAACAGCAGAAAAAAAGACAGAAAATAGTGTTTTCACAGTAAAAAGGGTATGTGGCAGAAACACACATCTGATGGATGTATACTAGTACTTCACATACAGAACAGGCTGGCAAGCGCAACCTTAACTGAAAAATAAAGCATCGATACAAGATATTTTATACTAATTAAATCAAAGCTTGTAAAATTTCAATTCAGTAAAAAGTGGAAAAAACAATACAGCTGAGAGCTTCTCAAGCCTCTAAACACAGAAAACTAATGTTACGATCTCATTTATACACCACATTCAGATACGCCTTTGTCAACAACTATATTAAACACAGACACTCTTTTCTTATACATACATGTAGCAATTGGACAAATCAGTATGATGGGAAAGGCATACAACAAATGTGTGATGACAGAAGAATCAGCACGATAGAAAGGTGCAATAAAGGAAAATTGCTCACCTGTATCAGAAGATTCTAGGTTTACAGGAGCAAGCTTCACCAAGGAGGAATCTCCAGAAAGAGATCCTTCCCAAGTGGCAGTCAGCCTTAAATGAGGTCTAAGAGAGGTGCAGCCAGGCTCCACCCCTTCTGGTCACACAGCTGAATTGCTTTCACCTGTGCTCCCAGGGCTGACCAGCTCTTTTCCCCAGGTGATCGATCAGTGGTTCAGGCCATGATCAACAGTTCCCACATACACAACATCTCATTGTGTGTTTTGAATATGACAGTATATTGCGAATGCGCAAAGTAGAACAAAACATGTACAGACTTCTAAAAAATAATACATGTAATATAAAAAAAAATCTGCACTGCTTTTTGTTTCAATATGTAAATTAAGTTCTTTACAGAGAGAGTGGTGAGGTGCTGGAACAGGCTGCCCAGAGAGGTTGTGGATGCCCCATCCCTGGAGGTGTTCAAGGCCAGGTTGGATGGGGCCCTGGGCAGCCTGGTCTTGCATTAAATGGGGAGGTTGGTGGCCCTGCACGTGGCAGGGGGGTTGGAGATTCGTGATCCTTGAGGTCCCTTCCAACCTGAGCTATTCTGTGATTCCCGTAACAAACACTGAATCACAGAGTCATAGGGATTGGAAAGGACTTCTGGAGATCACCCAGCCCAACCCCCCTGCTAAAACAGGTTTCCTTTTGTAGGTTACACAGGAAAGCATTCAAACCTCCAGCCTGGATTTTGATATCCTGGAAATTTTATCAGAAAACACAATGAAATTTGGTAGTTAAACGAGTATTATAAACCAGTGTGAGTTTCAATTCTGGATCTCTGACTATCTGGTTCTTCTCCAGTAGCAAAAAATGTTACATTTAGTTTCAACACTGTACAAATGTGCTGAATTGTTAAAAAACAAAGTGATTTAAAAAGATATGATATTTCAAAGTTGAAAAAGAAGAAACTGTGTGTTAACAACCTAACATCCAGAGCTTGTCAAACTATTAAAATCCTTCAATCTATTTCCCCAAGCAAGTTATGAATGAAGATGCTCATATGTTAGAATTATTTCAATATCTCCAATGAAACAAAGCTTTTGAAATAACTCATTTCCTGGGAGAAAATAATTTAGTATCAAAACATGTTTTGTGGTTTTGGATCTATCACCTGTCTTTTTTGACTGCTAGATTTAAGTGCTTTCTCAATAAAAATAAAAATAGAAGGACTTTAAGCAGTGTCATTGGTATCTTCTTCACAGATTAAAACAGAGGCAAAATTTTTTTTCCTAGTTTCTTCCAGACAGAACAATGCAAAAGAAAAGTGTTTCATGCATTTTTCTTGTTTTAATTACATTTTGTTTTCTCCTGTCTCTTTTAAATTAAAACAGGAAAAGGAGAGAGATTAGAAAAAAAAAATAAAGCCTTCAAAATGTAAAAACATGAGTTTAGGAAGTATTCTTTAAAAAAAAAATCTTTTTCTAAAATAAATGTTATTTAAAAAGCACTTCAAAATTACAATTTATGAGAGAATTTTGAAAGAAATATTGAAAACATCAGCCATTCTTCATAACATCCCTTACAGCTTTTCTCACTGGAAGAAAAAGAAGAAGGCTATATATTATTTTGTACCTTTTTTTTTTTAAAGTTAATTTTTAGTTAATCCAGGTTTGGAAGGCATGCCCATAGGCTGTGCTGGAGAGCACTGACCTACCCAAAATCACTGCAAGCAGCTGCAGCTCCATTGAGTTCCAAGGAATTGCAAGCACTTATGCCAGATCTAAATATATCTGCATCTGAGGAATATTAGTTAAATAATCAGGCTTCAGACAAAGGTGCAAGTTGGACATGGATTCTGTATTACTTGATTACACCACTCTTCTGAGCTTTATCCAAAAATAGTCCCAGCCTGTGGTAGAAAACAGTTTTCTGATGAATAAAAATACGGTCTAAGAAAATAGACTCCAATAAAGTTTTTCACTGGAAGAAAACACTGAGCAGTGGTACTGTGTAAAAGTCATATTTCTATTGAAAACTCCTTCAAACTCCTTCAAAAACTTTCGCATTAAGATACAGTTTCACATTTAGCTACAGAAATAACCAACATGAACATTTAGTGATAATCTATAGCACGTCCTGCAATCTAGCCAGTGGTCACTGAGGTTATTTAACTTCTAGACTGAACAGTGAGTACGTTGTTGAGTGGATGGGCCACAGCTGGCATCCCTTGTCTTTTGCTACTTCTTTCCATCTTCATGTAGACTACACAAAGAATAATAAAAGAACAGTTTTAAAGAGTTTGCCTTTTGGTAAAATCCAAAAATGGAAAATTCTTGAGATAGTTTCATGTTTGTTACATGTCAATCCAAACATGTAAATAATCATACAATATTATCACATTCTTTTGGGCTGCCTCTATTAAAAAAAAAAATAAAAAAAAAAAATAATAAAAATAAAAAAAAAAAAAGTGAAAAAGGCCATAGGAAAGGAAAGTAACTGTTGTTCCTGATATGCTCCCACAGATGCTGGATTCAGCTAAGGCAGAACAGAACTGTATCAGGGCTGCTCTGGACAGAGTACCACTAAGATTTCCTAGGACAGATGTGGTTGGGTATTGCTGGTGTTTGTTGTTCTATAGGGCAGTTCAACCCTGCCTGCCCCTGCTTCTGAAGGTACCAAGGTATCCGAAACAGATTCTGTTCAAAATTAAAAAGAATAAAACCAAGCAGAATCCCATTAGAGATCCTTCTGCTCCAGAAACCATTTTTAGCAGTGACCAGCAGTAGATATTTAGGTAAAAATGATAAGAACCAAAAAACAGACAAAATGATCACTCATGTAAGTAAATGTCCTATTTCAAAAATTCCTGAAATTCAACAGTACTGGGATTTACTGAGCATGTTTCAGTTGGGCCATCTTGTTTAGCAGCATTTAATATAATCTATTCCACACAAATTTGCTTTTAACCTTTTTTGAACTCATTTGTACCTTTGGCCTCCTCAACATGCTGTGGAATTGAGTTTCACAATTTAATTATGTGTTGTGTGATAAAGTACTTCCCTTTTGTTTCTCATTTTGTGTTCCTTAATTCCTGCGTTACAAAAAATGGTGAATTTCCATGCCTAATGAAACTTCTGAATCTCTGCTGAATCCTTCTCTTTTATCTCCCCTTCTCCCACTGTTTTTTTTCCAAACTGGAATAAAAATCTGTTCACATACTCATGGTCAACAATCCCCACTATAACCAAAGAGGGTTAAAATGATGAACTGGATGCCTGACTGTGTCATGACAATAAGTAATGTGGCTAAAATACATATATTATTTAATATTTTTTTCTATGATATATAAGAATGCCAACTCACATTCACCACTTCTCTCAACAAATGAGGATGTGAGGGTGGAACACACTTTGGTCCTTGAAAATGACTTCACATTTATTTTTACACTACAATAGATAGGGGAAGTCAAGAGTAATATTTCCCTCCCTTTCATTATCATGTTACTAAAATCAAATACAAAGGGGGCAGTCTCTTAAAAAAAAAAAAAAAAGTCAAATTTCATTATCTGTTGTACTTTAATAATATCTCTCAATGTGCATGATTCTACAAACTCCTAATCTATTCCTTATTTGGTGTCTGAGGGAAGGAGAGTCTCTTCCCTTTTAATCTAGGGAATAAGTCTTCCTGGTAAACCACAGCTTTAGTTTTGGCTGTTAGGAATTACCATGTCATTTCATTCATATAGGCCTGAATTGATCTTCTGTAAGCAATATTAGCCTCTGGATTTACATGACATTTCCGACATCAGCTACACAAGTGCACCATAAAAATAGTTTATTTAGAGAACTTTCACCCCCCATGTCAACACACTCCTGAAACAGAATGGAAGGCAGAGAAAATAGGGACTATTTGTGAGTCTCTTGAGAGAAGTGTATTAATCACAAAGCTAGCCCAATATGAAAAGGTTCAACTAACTTTGTAAGTATGTTCTCTGCTCCAGTCTATGCTTCATTTATATTACTGATATTTCTGAAACACATGTTCTCAGAAAAGAGGGTGAAATTGTCAACAAATACAAATCTTGAAGCCATTTCTTTTTGGTTACACAAAAACTGGTCTGAATTATTATCAACTGTCTCTCTCATCAACTTAAAAGAAACTAACACTGAAGTGCGCATGGATGTGGAAACTGAATATTTTCCTGGAAGAAATCCTAGCACTTCCAAGTGTTGAGAGATGGGCTACCATAACCTTATTTTAAAGAACTTTCAGCTGTGATACCAAAAGTGGCAAAACCTGCAAGAGTTGCAGACAATGAATAAAAGCCCCACATTTGGCTTCAAACATACAGCATTGTTCATGTGTTTTGCAGTGTAATAAGACAATATCATCTTACTGATGCAAAGTACAGAATGTAGAACACAGAAAATGATGAAGAAGAAAATACTGAGGATACTGTTATAACAAAAGAACTGATGCAGGCACGAGAACACATGCTGACTGTAACAAAGCAGAGAAGGTTGGTATTTGACACAGAAAAAGGGGAAACAAGAATGTGCACAAGTTTGAGGCTGCTCCAGCCTTATCATAAATTCTAAATGAATTTAGAATGAAAAGAAGCAAAAGAACAGCTAGTTGTTAGTAGAGAATTGGAATTAAGAACTCTCTGCATTTCTCAGAAAATTTGAATGGCTGAATCCTAAATCACATTGTTCTTCCTTAAGAATCTGTAAGAGAAAAGCTAAGGCCAGGATTTTCACGGTTTGTACTCTAGTTAAAATCCATTAGCTAATAATTATAGATCACATGATATGAGACCCTTTCTGCTTGACTTTTTTTCTCTTTATGAAAAGAATTAGTGAATACATACAGCTACCTGCTTTATCCTGCTAGCTGTTTTGTAATTTTTAATCTCTCTTTTTAATCTAGTCCAACTGGACTTATTGTTTTGTGATCATTTTCCTCCTTATCAAGCAAAAATTAAATGAACATAAACATTTTGTTTTCACTGTATATACAAAACCTAGTAAGCAATATCTCTAGATGTCCTGAAGAGATGTGTTAAACAAATTAAATTGAATATTGATTCATAATTCTATGTATTTCTAACAAAAAGTAAGTTTTCCATCAGAAAACAAGAGCCTCGAAATCTCCGAATTTAAATTTCTGTCACAAATTCTGTCACAAATCTGTCACATCTGAAGCAACCTTCAGTAGAAACATTTGTCTCATTGTATGCTGAATCTCGCAGTAACTGAGCTATTTCATTTTAGCAGTCTGCCTTTTTGGGAACAAGAGTGTTGGAGTCTGTTACAAAGCCATAAAGAAACAGAAGCAGTTCTCAAGAAACAGCACCACAAAACTGGTCAATATTCAAGACAGAATTTAGTAGCAGAATCCAAATAAAAATCAGAATAGACTGGGGTGCCAGGACAGAGCACACATCAGACGCAAAATCTTCTCCCATGGTCGCTGCTAGGACAATTCATTAAGTATTTAAATTGCCCTTAGAGTGCAGCACTGATGTGAAAAAATATCAGTCGTAGGGATTAGATGAACGTATTGAGAGAGGCAGTTATAAATACCTTGTCTTTCACAGATGACAAAAGATTACTTTCAATCCATTTCAGTAAGCAAGGACTCAATTCCTCTGATTTATGGACATATTAGTAATAAATGCGCTGCCTGAGTCAGAAAATGTTAGCTTCATCTTATGAGCTGATTCTCTTCTCCATATCCTGTACCAACATCACTTCAATCTCAATGAGCCGTGCTTCAGTCAACAAGTTTTCATGAGGACCTTAAGCACCATGCTAAATAGTCAAGATATAAATTGGATAAATGCAGTGCTGAATATTGCTCACACATCACATTTTAGACTGCATTTCCACTACATTTTCAAACAGTCCCCTTCATGACCTCAGTATATACTGAACAGAAAATATGACAAGGTGGACATTAAATAACTTTACATTTACTCTTCCTCACAGAAGAAATTATTGTATGAATCTAAAGGTATTTTGGAAAGAAGAAGCTTCTTCTCCAATATAGAAAGTGGTCATTATCAAACATATTTAGAACTTCTGTCAAAACAGTTAGGAAAGACTCATTTTTCATCCTCAATAGAAAATTATCTTCTAAATCAATCAGTGCTATTTCAGTTCCAAATATGAGTGCAAAACTCCTGTATGCTATAAGAAGTCAATATTTTAGCCACCACCTCACTTGCATTGTGAAATCTTTGCTGTCTTACTCAATCACAGATTATTTCTAAATGAGAGATGTAAAATTATGTTGAACAAATATGCTGTTTAAGACCCTCATGCCAACAAATTTCCCACCATGTCATTTCAGTCTTAAAGTAGGCAAAGATTATTCTGTATTATAATTTTTTCTATATTGAAAGAACTGAGTGGCATGTAGGATGTGATTTCAGTTTGACTATAGCTTGATTGTTCTCCTGAAACAGTGCATTAGGACCTCAGTGGCTAAATTGAGAAAAACAGAGCAGTTAAATAAACAGACTGATTGTGAAAAAGAGAATTACATTTCTGACATGATACTGTGAAGACCTCCAAGCATTTAGAGAAAAAATGTTGAGTATCTACTAATGGCAAAGGCAATAGAGGTTACACACTAGGGCGATGTAGATGCTATGTCACTGTGTAGTGACAGCATAGTTAATGGCAATCAACTTCAGCATGGCTAAGGTGACAGAACTGAATCAACCTCAGTTGTAGCAAGTGTTATATTGCAAGATATTGAGAAACAAAAATCTGATCTCACTAGTGACCAGTAATTGGACTCAAGTGAACAGCACAGATCTCAGGTGAGGGTGAAGTGGGTCTTAAGAAGAGGTTCTTCACAGAGGGCAGTGAGCGTGAAACAAGCTCCCGAGAGCAACAGTCACAACCCCAAGCTGACAAAGTTCAAGGAGTGATTGGTCAGCACTCTCAGATCAGATTTGGATTTTGGGTGGTTGTGGACCCAGGGGTGTGATGTGGTTATTCTTGGGGAACTCTTCAAACTCAGGGTATTTTACAATTCTGTGATGAAACATTCTGCAGCACCTCTTCCAGTTACATTTGCCTTCTGACTAAGAATATGGTGGAATGTAATTCAGGTCCTTTGTAGAGAAATTTGTTCCCAATTGTCTGGTTGATTTCTAAAGGAAAAGATGTTTTTGTCTCCAGCAGAACAATGAATAATGCATGTGTTCCCAGATTAGGCCACCTTGTTCTGTTTTACTCCTTTCTCCTAAAAGAGCAGAAACTTTTTTTAAGCTAAGTGTATCTCATTACTCAGATTCTTTCTGTCACTTAGAGATGTGCTTTAAAGTGCAGTACCTGACTTTTCATGCCTGTGTCCTAACTACTGTCTTTTCAGTCTGACACACATGATGAAAGTGACATTTCCTTCAACAGATAAGAGTAAAGTACTTTTAATGTATATTTAAGGTTTCCAGTCACATTGATTGACATAGTGGACTGCCAGAAGAATTAATTTCTACCTTTTAAAAGGTGTACGTTTCATTCTGTTTGTTCAACCTACAGCTGCATGAATATCACTGAACATGAATCATTTATGCTTGCCAGGGTCCTGCAAATCAATAGCAACCTTCTCTGATCTGCTGCTTTGAACTGGTTGAGTTCATAAAGCTGCACTCATCCTAAATCCACAATGGACATTGTTTAGAGGCTACTTAAAACAGCTGTACAGTACTAATAAAATCAAGAAGGAAATGTTTTCACTGCCACCTGAAGCAGCACTGCCTGCCTGTTTTCAAAGGGTTTCTTTATTTCTTCAGAAATGTCATACTGAAAGATCTTTAGGGAGAATCCTGCTAGCACTGAAGCTATTTTCATAAAATATTATTAACAAAGTTCATTCAATAGGCATTGCAGATTGTGTATACTCTGTCCCATAGCTACAAAAAAAAAAAAAAAAAAAAAAAAAAAAAAAAAAAGTGATCAGAGTTAAGGAAAAGAACACTTTCTTCAATTGAAATAAAAATGTTGTAGCCTGTGAGAAGAGATTCTATGCTAGATTTCTAGCTCCTCTACAGTACTGAGTACTACAGCTAGAAAGAGTGAAAAATCCAAAGCCTTCTAGAGTCATTGCATGCTTAGATAGCAAGAGTGAGCTTATTCAGTAAAGCTGAATTAGACTGTAGCCATTCTTGGAATAACATTTCACTAATAACTTTGATGAGAGAAATGTCAACATGCATTTTTAAAGTGTTTCCAGATTACAAAGTCAGGTACTATTAGAAAATCCTATTCCTTTGAGAAATCCCTAGACCAACTCTTCAGACTGCAAAGACAGCAAACAATATCCCATACTTTTGAGTTCACAACAAAACTCAGTTCTAAGTATTTTCAGATTTTGTTTTTCTTAGTGTAAAATTTGTTCATGATACTATACAAAAATTTGTACTCATTGTGTCCAACATGATTATGCAGTCTCTTTTCTAATTAACTGATACCACTAGGCAACACATGAAAATAATCTTATGAAGAGAATCATGTAGACCCCATGATTTCATCAAACTCTACCTGGATTTGCTGGAATGGTTCTTTTTGCAGGAGTCCATCTTCCATTTGCAACTTGCATGATCAAATTACAGGAGCTGTATTATCTTTACCCCTTTAAGCTAAGCAGACACTTTCTCTACAGTAAGATCCTAGATTCTAATTTATTCCCACACATTAAAGGGAAAAAAAATAAGTATTGTGTGCAAACACAGTGTGTGTATGTATGTGTGGGAGGTATTTTGCAATGTAGATGCAGCTGTTGCTTTGTGAGCTACAGCTCGTAAAACTAGAATTATGAGCTGAAGGTGTCCACTTTCAGATTCCCCTCGTGGAATTCCTTTTTTGATCCTGCTAGGAACATATTTATATTCCAGTCCCTTGGAAAATGACTTCTGCTTCCTGGAGTGATGTCTTTCAGATTAATTTCCATAGCAGATGGGAAATTTTAATATTAAGTTTGTTTCTTTAAAATTTGTGCTGACCCATCTTTCTTTCTCTGATAAGAGTATGATATTGAGCATTTAAGTGAAAGAATCCACACTCTCCTATGAATAATTACTTTGAGGAAAAATCTAACCTCACAATTGCATGTCTATTTTTCTTTCTGAGTTATCACACAAACCAGCATATAAATTCAGGATTCTGTGTAACACATGAATTCTATGGGGGTCAGAGTAAAATAGGGACATATTTTTACTTGGTTCATAATGAAGCAAATACGCATCAACAGGGATTTCAAAATGAGATACACATTAGCTTTACAAGTGCCTTAAGCACAGTTTTAGAAGTTGATTACAGAGTTTTGTTCACTGCTTTCTCAGGGACCAAATTCAAATGATGGGGTCTCATTTAAGAAATCTAAATATTTTCTTCCAGAGTTGAAATCAAAGGGAATTGGCTTTTTAACATATAAAGATCTACATAAAACAAATAATTTGAAAATTTAAGTCCCAAGACCTTAATAGAGTATACTTGATTTTAAGGAATGTGTTGTTTCTCAGCTCTGAAGACTGTGCTGCTTGAACATTGGAAGGATTCAGCTTTGATTCATATTTTACAAGTGATGTTACATGACTGATTACCTGATCTGCTTACTCTGGACTTGCTCTACGTTAAATGAACAAGAACTGAATACATATGTACCTACGAAATGGGAGAGGAAGTAGGAGAAGAGCAGTTTCAAAATGAAAACCAGGAACAAACGAATTTTGCTTGCTCTGCAAACACTGTTAACGTAACAATACAGGAAAGAAAAAAAAACAACAACAACAACAACAACGAAACGCAACAAGATTTAAGCATCACTGAGAATCTGGGAGAATACTTCCATGAAATCTGAAAAGAGGCGAAGTTATTAAATGTTATAGCTAGTAAAAATACATGAAATCAGAGTCTTAGGCAGCCAACATGCTCTAATTGACACATAGAAATAGTTGTTATACACAAGAAACTACAGTCCTTACAGCAGAGTCTAGGCATATATACACGCACACACACATATATATATGTATATATATAAAATACATATATTAATGCCTCATTGGCATGAATCAGCTGGTAAGTATATGAAGTACGTATATTCCTAAAGAACTCCAAAGCACAGAGAAACACAGAAATAAGAGAGACTGAAATACCTAGCTGTGGTAACCGAGAGACCATAAACCCCAACAGATGAAGATCTTGTTCCTACTTAAGGCAGAGCATACGAACATGCACACAGAGTTTCGGACACTACCAAATACTTATGATAGAGCAATAGAGATCCTTTCTTCTGCCCTCTAAAAGTCTCACTTCAAATACACAATGATAGTGGATGTGACAGAAGTCAGAATGTAAAACAAAACCAGAAAGACCTTAAGGGCTCAAACAATAGGTAGATGGACAGTTCTTTCTTGCATCCTTTACTCTTCTTACACGAAAATATAAAATGTTACGTGGCAGCAGTCAGTGTAAGCATAGTCACACGTGGCAAATGAAATAGGTGGGCCCAACATAAAATGCTATTGCTAGCTTGTGCAAATAAAGTAAATGACAATATTTACATGACATTTACAAATGACAATTATTAGTAATAAGTAAAATAAACAACGAGCAGGCACTGTTTTGCTATCAGAAACCTGTGATAAATGCTCAGCAGAAAGAGGATTAATTCAAAGTTTATTGACATTGAAGGGAGGCTTCCCTTGTATTTTCCAATGTAATTTGTATTTTCAATCTGCCCTTAAATCACATATAACATCTCAGCTGAGGATTAGAAATTCACCCTAAAGACATAAAAATGTTTCATAGTATAATGCACTACAAATACTTAATGTGAAAAACTATAAAATAAGTGTTGTTCTTATACCATGATTTTGTTTATTTTATGGCTTTACAGCATTCTTCTACCTCTGCCAGACAAGGGGAAAGATAACTACACTGTATATTCAAGACAACAAATTTCTGTAGGTCAGTGAAATAACCAAAAGTCACATCGGAGGTTACAAGTACACTATAATTAAAGATCCTTCAATATGATAAAAACAGCTATTTGTCCATAAAGCATGACACACTGGACTTAAATCTTTTTATGACTATATTATTGAAGCTTGGCTCATTAAGAACTAACAGATCTATGATCATCAGCATCAAGACTGATATTATATATTCATCGAGCTCTCTTTTCCGACTTACCCAAGTATCTCTACAGGTCTGCTGATACAGCATTATTATAATAATAACTGTTTACATCAGAAAAATTAAAGAAGCTTGTCACGCACACGTACTAAGAGAAAACTGATCAACACATTTATATTATTATGAGTTTGTCAAACTGAAACTAACAAAAGCTGCAATTAACTATATCAGAAAAGACTATTTACACTGAACCTTGTACTGACAATAGAGCCCTACGATTTACAAATTATTTTCTAACTAGAATATATAGTTACAGTTGGAAGGTACAAATATTCTATTGCTACAAGCACAGTATAAGAATTTAGACAGAAAACCATAAGCAAGCCATGTAATAAGATTTAGGTTGTAACTGATGTTAATATAGCAAGTTTCCAAAGCATGTCTGTGTGAAACTAAAATTTCAGTAGATGCTACACAAAAAGACAGCATATAAATCAAAACATACTCATTTTCAGTAAACTGAGCACTGAACCAATTTTGATTGCTAAGCAGAAAAAAGAACATGCTTACAGCTTCTTATTGGCTGCATCCCCTAACAGTGTTACAGACAAATGTGTTCCTTAAAATCAGCACGAAATCAAAGTTAATTATTGCCAGCAGGTGGCCAAGGATTGACAAATGCAATTAATCTACATCTTATAATGAAGTTATTAAAAAGTAAGTTGTCAGTTTATCACCTAGGTAGGTTATTTCTCTCAGATGCTTTGTGTAGGTTTATTTTCAGTTTATAGTTACCAAAAATGACTTTGCTACAATGGGGAAGTAACAGAATACTTCATTTTGACCACTTCTACAGGGCTATTTACAATGCTGTACTCAGATCCTTAACTTCTTACATTGGTAGAAAGTTTCTTGGCTGATTATTCCCCCTAAAGCCAAATGAAGAGATTCCTAACTGTAGTAAAGGCACAGTAAGAGAATCAACTTAGAAAGGAGAAACAAAGTAAAAAAATGAATTTATCTTCTAAGTACAAGTCCCACTCAAATACACTGTGATAATAGAGACAGAGATTCTCTTTAGCGGAGTGTAAAATAAACTTCTCCAGAGATTCCTTTACCTTGTCTTCATCAAGACAATTGTGTTAATCTAGGACTTTAACTGTCAGAAGATTTCATTAATTTGGGGAATTTCTATTCCCTATTATTGTGTTAGTTTATCATGGGTCAAATTCTGGCTCTGTCATTCAGAGGAGATTTATTACTTAATATTATATACTATATATATACTATTATGTATACTTATTTATTCATTACATTAATTTGGTACACTTCAATTAAAATATTAATTAAAGATAACAGTAACAAGGGACCTGGAATGAGATGTATGAGGTCAGTTTTACAGAATGACATGTTGCTTATCATTTTTAAATGTATAATTTCACTATCTCAGAAAATAAAGCTTTCTTCTTTAGCCATATTGAATGAGTCAACATACTGTGTTTTCCAGCATTGTTACTAAACTGAAAATTACTTAGGATTTTTGACTCACTTGTAGGAAATTGTTTTTCAAAAGTTCTAGAAATCTGCAGGTATGCCATCTCTGAATTATAAGTTATAATTCCTTATTAGTTATAAAAATTTGCAGCAGTGGTCTATTGAAGCAGAGCACATGTAGCTGATGCTTCTCTCTCCCTCTTCTATGCAGCTTTCTAATATAAGCTACTAATCAGCAGGCTCAGAAATATTATCCATTTTGAATAAATCTAGCAAATATATGCAGCAGACAAAATAGAAGTTGTAATTTCATTACAAAATTCAACAAAATAGAAGTTGTAAAAGTAAATAATGTGCAATTACAATGGGACTTCCCTTTGGATTTCACTGTTTTTGGAAGAAACACAAGTAGTAATGTCTGGGCATGTGCACATATACATACGTAAACAAAACCAGGCCCTCAGAATAACTATAGCAGAAATGATTTAGGACATAATAAGGAGTGGAATTTCTGTTTATCTTCTGAAAGCATAAATACTGAATGAAAGCATATGTTAGATCTGAAACATTTACTATATATTCCTTTTGAACACTAATAATATACTAATGGATGTGCCAGAAAAATATCAAAGCGCAGACAACCTTGGATACCCACTCACAAAAGGGTACCTTAGTGAATTTGAATTAGTAGATAAAATACTCTGGAACAGAAAGAATATGATCCAACTAATAAAAGCAGCAACAACCATGGCAGGATATCTTCAAAATATTCTGAAGCATACTGAAAGCAATGTTTAAATTATCTGCTTTGCTAAAGAACAAGGGTGGGTTTAAAGATGACATAGCTAGGCTTTTTTCAGTGGTGCCCAGAAAAAGAACAAGAAATAACAGGCAAAAAGTGGAACACAAGGCACTCCACCAGAGTGCAATGAAATGCTTTACTAAGTGAGGATGACCAATGGCTGGAATAGATTGCCCAGAAATGTTGTGACGTCTCCTCCTTGGGGACATTCAAAAGCTGCCTGGACATGGACCTGGGCAACTTGCTCTAGGTAGCCCTGCCTAAGCTGGGGAGTTGGACCAGACTGTTTCCCTTCCAATCTCAGCCATTCTGTGATTCTTTGATTCTTTGAATTTCTATTATTTCTTGAAGTAATTTGCTAGCTTGACACTCCCTGTCACAGAAAACCTGTTAATAGGGGGGTGTTTCTTCTGTCCTCTTCCTAAATGATATTATTGCCATTTATACGTTCATAGCTAATATGTGCTGGTAGTCCTATCTCATCTGTGGGGGTTTGTAGTCAGCTGATCATCTGAGTGCCTTGTCCACTGCTGAGAGTCACAGCATGGCTGAGGTTGGGACAAACCTTTGGAGATCACCAAGTTCAGCCCTTCTCTGTCTTCCAAACACACCCCCTTCATCTGTTTATAAACAGTGATAAAATTTCCACTTAACCTTCTGTTTTCCAACATAAGCAGCAGTCTCATCTCTTTCAGACTCTCCCCATATGACACATCTTCACAATCCTTAATCACTCTTGCAGCTCTTCGCTAGTCTTACTTCAGTGACTTCATGCCTTTCTTATGCTTGGAAGCCCAGAACTAAATGCATTGCAGATATGGCCTCATACCACGGATTGTTAAATAAACCATTAACCTCCAGAGATCTCAGTAAAGTTGTTAGGACCTGTCAGGTAAGAACACCTACAAAGTTTTTGTTAAATTGAATCAAGTTTGATTTCTGATTCAAAGATGTCCTCACAACTTCATCTAAGTAAGCAAGCACGCACAAAAACCAGTAACTTCTAACGAATGTAAAGTAATTCAAAAAGACAGGTAATTTCACTAATATTTTTCCTTTGAATAAGCATAAAGGTTAAATTCTGTATCAATGATAAATTTGTGACATCTCATCAAGTGTGAGTTCATTATCTCATTTTAACATATAAAAATGATGTCAACTCAATATCAACTCATGCAGCAGTTAATCATTGCAAATATATAATCTTATTTTTGTATGCTCACATTATTTCTCCTGTTTAGTTTGATTCACTCAGTGTAAAATGACCCAACTGTGACTTTCTCTGTTTGCATGGCACCTTATCACACAGCATGTAGCACACTGGAGGTGGCAGAGGGAAACCCTCACACGTAACTGTGATGCAAGTAAATATATAAGGAGTAAAATCATAGGACAAAAGGTTCAATAAAAAGAAAGATTCCTTTGTCATTCATGCAGGTCTGTGCTTAGTTTTGTATTTTAAAGGAAAGCCAGACTGTATTATGATATCCTGAAAAGAAAATTAATTCTTTGAAAAAACAGTATAAAAAATTGAAAATATATTTTGTCACAGTATTGAGGCTCACTGATTACTTACGTGTAAATAAGATTATTTCTGTTATTTGATTTTCACTGATCAACATAGAAGTAGAATTAATTTATCTGGCAAATATTTCTCTGTATTACAATTAAGCTATCAAATAAAGAACTTTTTATTGAGAAAAGCTGTATCAGATATCAAAAACATCAGATAACTGTTTTTCCAGAAATGGGTAGTTTGGACTTATTTAGATAATGATATAAAGCATCTGAAATATCTATTTATAGCTTGATCACATACTTGCTGGTTTTTTTGAGGAAGGAAAATTTATTTCTGATCTTATGGAACATGTACTTTCAAATGCGCATTTACTATCCTTACCTTTTCAAATATTGCAAATATATTAGAGCTTCCTTCTAACTCATTTAGAGTAGCAAATTTGCTTTCAGATGATAATTACTTGGAATTTATATGGTTTCCCTCTAGTTCTCAAGTCCATCCTTTACTTAGAAGTTAAAAAGAAAACAATCTCTGTTCACAGAAAGATGAACTACCTAACCTTAAAGATAATGAAGCAAGTGAAGTGAGACAAAAAAATGTTCACTGTAGAACCCAGATGCTACACAGAAGCATTCTAGCCTTGAAATAGATGGCTCCTGCAGACTGTTCTTGCAGTATGCTGCTAGAAACTATGATCAGCCATCTTACATTTGTTTTTGTTTTAACAGAAGCAGGCTTCCTGAATAGGTATGGAAAATGCTAATTCGACATGATTATGCTGTATACAGAAGACCAGAGGTAATAAGATATTCAGAATGCCTTGGTAAGTTTTTCTTACTCTGTGCTTGAAAATCAGCACTTTAGGCTCCCTAAATGTTTTATTAGAAAAGAATGTTATGGATCAGTGTTTTTTTTTGTTTGTTTGTTTGTTTTTTTTTTTGTTTTTTTTTTTGTTTTTTTTTCTTGTTGCGTTAAACCTCTGCCCAGAAATAGTTTCTACAAAAGTTCTGCTCAGTTCATTCATGTAAAATTTCCCATTGGTTTTCTAAATTACCTTTCTGCTGTGAGTTACAGATCCATCCATGAAGATTTACGTACTGATGTGAATATATATATATATATATTTAAATTATGGCATTAAAATTTCCTTGCTCTAAATATTTACTTCTTACAGATAACTTAATACAAATTTAAAAAAAACAATTCATTTCCAGACACTGTTGTGAAATTAGAGGAACATATATTTTTTTTCTCATTTAAAATGCAAGAAGGGAAGATTGCGATCCCTGATTTTCTGCATTGAAGTATCAAATAAAAGGACTGAGTACTAATTAAAGCCTATTGAGCTTGTACAAAAATGATCTGTAAGTAGCATCTGAATTGATGTTACCACTAGTTCCCGCAGAACTAACTGGCCAGCAGTGGTTAGAAAAAACAACACCGATAGCACCAGGTGTGCTTGGGGGCTTGTTCCATACACCTTGTGGCATAGCTAGGGAGACTTTTCATGCAGTAGTGGTATAACGGCAGACAAATCAGAGAGCACACTTGATTCACAAACAGCCTTCAGATTTTGTAGAAGACTGCAGG
>NW_024962252.1:48560416-48567113 GCF_019238085.1 Lagopus leucura | reverse complement strand
TTAGGAGAGGAGAGGAGAGGAGAGGAGAGGAGAGGAGAGGAGAGGAGAGGAGAGGAGAGGAGAGGAGAGGAGAGGGGAGGCTGTTTCTGTTTTTGGAACTTTTGGAACAGATAGTGACAATGACTTCCAGTCTGAAAATGAGTCTCTTAAGATTTCAGAATAGGAAGGGCTACAAAAGTCTGAGAGCCCAAATACACAAATCTTTTTGAGTGTCTGGCTTGCTTGCTAGCATTGAAATTATTTTATGTTAAAATGTCTTTTTATCAAGATTTCCTGTAACATAGGCTGATATTGCAAGAATATTGCATAGGTAAAATTTCCATGTGGTTTGTATGAATGGTGGTACAAGTACAGGGAAAAGAAGCCTAGAGGCTTAATGCCGGTAGTCAAACGTTAGCTGTTTAGTTTGATGTTTCTGAGAACGATGTAAAACATGGGGTGACCTTTGTTTATTCCTTACTCTAGAATTCCCATGTACCAAATGCCACCAAAGCAGACCAGTTTCCCAGGGAATTTATTTTAAATTGTACTGATATCCTCAGGATCATTAAGAAGCTGGAATCTAAATAGAGGCGTAGCCTGATTTGCTGATGTGCTAACAGGAAGGTAATTTTGCTGTACTCATTTATTTGTGATCAAACATGTTGGGAGATACGGTGAAGCCTACAAACACAGCATGAACCTTGCTGTATCAGAATGCAAGATATACCAGGGGAAGAAATTCAGAAGAAATTAAGAAAGAGTAGATCCCAGAAAGTCTTGAGCTGTTAGATAAAATAAAACACATAGACATTAGTCACCAGAGTATTAATGCACAAATTACAGAAAATATACAAAGTAGAAAGGCCAGGTTGATAGAATGAAAAGTCAGATTTTTCTTGTTACAAAGTCAGATATAAACTGAATAGAAATATTAGAAATCATACTACTTTCTTCATGGAACATACACAACCCTCTTTCATATATTAGCACAAATATAAGAGAATCCAGCTTGTATTTACTATGTATCCTGCATTATGCATTTTTTTTCATGACGCTTGACTGGAAGAACATCCACTCATAGTTCTCAGCAGGCTGCCCACGGAAGTTGTGGATTCTCCTTCTCTGGAGATGTTCAAGATCTGCCTGTACGCCTACCTGTGCAGCCTGCTGTAGGGGGCCTGCTTTGTGGGGGGGCTGAACTTGATGATCTCTAGAGGTACCTTCCAGCCCCCACAATTTTGTGATTCTGTAATTCTGATCTTCCCTGATCTTCTTTCATTTTGTGACTTTCTGTTAGATCCTCTGATTTCCCCTTAAAACAGTATTTAATAAAATAACTTATAAATGATTCACAATTATATATTTTGTACTATAACAAAATTTTTAAAAAGCAATACAAATATTTCAAATCCACAAATATTTTGTCTCAGCTTTCCAAAACAAGTACAGAATAAATATTTTATGGAATTTGTAAAACTGTTAAAATAATTGAGCAATACAATAACTGACTGCTAGCGCTGTAAGATATTATTGTTGTGAAACACACTGTTTGCAGGTACTGCCATTATGGTTGTTTTTTTTGTTGTTGTTGTTGCTTTTTTTTTCTCACATATTGAAGAAAACTGAAGTAATAAATTCTCAAGGTATGTGCTAATGGTCCTAATATCTGTACATAATGAGACATCACAGGGTGAATAAGTGAGGTTAATAAATTACAAAGATGGGATAAATAATAATCCTCATCACTGCTGGTTCTAAAAGAAAAATCATTACGTTTCCTACAGCCTTCTCAGATTTATTTTTTTCTCTTTTACACTTGGGTCTCAAGGACAAAAATTCTTCAGTATCGCAGAAGGTAGGACTATAGCTTATGACTTGCTCTCTCACTTATTCTTCTTTAAAAATGTGATGATTTGCTTGAAAAATTGAAACACATATATCTTTCATTTGGAAAGGGGACTGTAGAGGGAAATGATAATCCTGTTTCTCATTATCTCACTTTGAGGTTTTACACAGATGTCTTCTATACAAACAATCCTTATCCTGACAGTGGAGACAGACTCTATGTCAAGAGAGTGGCGAAGTCAAGCATTGTGAAGAAATCCTATTAAGAACCTGGATCCAAACTTCTAATAACCATGATGTTGAATGGACTAGTTATTTCTCATGGAGCCAGTGTATAACTGTTGGAGATCAAAAGAATAAGGCTTAATAGAAATGAGGAGAAATAGAGATGAAGTACAATCAGCATCAGCAATTTACTATGCAGTATTAGGCAGAGGAAGGTGCATTATTACAGACATTAAAGATAACAAGCCATAGTGCAATTTTTCCCCATTCTTTCTCTGTATCTACCCTTTCCCTATTCTTCCTCCTCCACCCTTTCACTCACTATTTGCACACATCCTTCCACTGCCATGTTAAGGGGCTTTTGGGTGCAGAGATGACAAATTTTCCAGAGCAATTCTTGTTGGAGTAACATGGACCCATGCAGCCTTGCTGGGTCAAGTGACTCTGAAGAAAGCTGCATTACTATCAGAGCTATGGGATCACTCACTGCTGTTTGGGTTGCTATAGTGAACCCACAAGGTATACAAGGTTTCCACCTCACCTGCTGAAACGGGAGTTGTGCTTTGTGTTCTGTGTGCATAAGGTAGGTGAAGTGAACCCTTAGTTTTTACCATTTAAAAAAATAATAAATGTTTGAGGTATTTCTGTCTCCAGTTTGTAGAAGGAATATCGCATCCTTAGGATACAGTGTCATGTTCCATAACAATGTATTTAAGAAATGGCCAAATTTCTGTTATAAAAGATTGTCAAAATGGACGGCTTATATAAGTAATAGGTTATTCTGCATTTTCATACACAGAGAATAGAAGAGCTATACATATTGTTTATATTTAAACACTAATTAATTTAACAGCTTTAAAATTGGGAGTAACTAAAACTTCAATCTCCAAACTCTTAAAAGATATTTATATGCAGTTATGGAAGCCATTTAAAGAAAAAGTAACTCTTAATACATTCAAGTTTGCTGAGCTTCTTGTGGGAAATAGTATCTTACCTGATGGAATCTTACTGATCTTACTAATATATTACATGCAATATTTTTGAACTACATTGACACTGCCACACAGCTTTGCATCACAGAGCAATAGCCTTAAATAATCTCTTAGCTCAATACAATTTTTTCCAAGGTTAGCATTTCATCTGGTATGAGCCTGAACATTGTATCATGTTGCTATTTGGGATCTTAAGTCTCTGAGATCAGCTGTACTTGCCTTTCTCCCTTTCACTGTGTTACCAATCTTAATCAGAAATGTTTCTGAAATTTCACGGTAACCTAGGAAATACCTTTCCATTATGCCTGCCGTATAGTCTGCCTTATGATGATACATCATCTTCCTATAACAATCTGCTTAGAGTTCAAAGGGACAGTGTAGATGTAACAGTCCAGAATCAGGAGACAGAAAAATTTTATTTTCTTTTATATTTCTATTTTGAAAAAATAGGTAGAAAGAAAATTCTTTAGTTTAAAATGTAGAAATTATTAAGAAATGAGATAAGCCAATTTTGCTGGAGTTTGGTTTTGTACTCTCTGAAAAAAAGTAGTGAAATAAATAAAAAAAAAACTTGGAAGTTTACATTGACGAATTTCTCATCTGCCTTAGATAAGACTAAAGCCAATCCCTTTTACATGTCTGACTTTACAAAGAGTTTCTATTCCAGTCACGAGGGACTGCAAGAGGAGTGCATAAGATTCGTAGGAAAGATGCAAAGAAACAGGACTATATCACCCTGTGATATGCAGGTACTTGACTCTGAAATGCAATGAGGGCAATTTAAGTGACAAGCAGATAAGTATACCACCACTGTTGATTTTGGCAGAAATTTCTAGTGGTGGACTCTTCATCGATCCTTTTCCTGATATCCTGGTTGCTAAAATCTACATTTATCCTATACCTCAGAATGACCCTATTGCTCTCTACAGTGTAGATTATTTGTTGATACTACAGAAAGATCTGGACTATGTCAAATCTAAAGGCAAACTGATAAATCAAATCTCCCAGTAGGAAACAGTAGAGCAAATATATCTACAGGGTTATTCATACTTAACTATTTATTGTAAATGAGCTAAAACAAAGATTTCCCTCTGCTGCACTCAAGTGGTACTTCTCTGTTGAATTCAATGGTAAGAGAAGTCAGATTCCAGTCTGCCACAGGTTGAATTACAGTAGTGTTGTCATAAATTATTTATGATTATTTGCAACATGGACAGTAACACCATGGCTTGTTCAAAGGCAATAGATTTGCTTGTGTTAAACTTAACAAAGTGTAAAACAGCTTAGGTAATGGAGAAAATGTTAACATCAGATTGTGACTAATTTTCTGTCTGCTATGAGGAGAAACAGCATTAGTTCCTGTGCCAAAACCTATAAATCAGCATGTTGAAAAGGTAAGTTTTAGACAAGTGTTCTTACAGAAAATGTGGATAAGAGAGTCAAAACTGAAAAAATTCTCCTTTAATGTTATCTCCCAGAAAATATCTCTAGAAATTGAGTAGCACAGAGGCTTTTGAAGCCCTCCTAAAACTGCAGTCAGAAGAAGGTCAGCTGTCAAGATACTGTCAGCAGCTGACAATTAAAGGGTGGCTACAAAGCACTGAGAGCTCTCTGCCAGTTGCTTTCTACATTTTAAATATCTGGAGCTTAAGAGATCTTTCTAGAGAAAGAATCATTTATTTGCAAACTAGTTTTCATCAGCTATCATAAAAATTTACAATGGCAAACGTAGATTGGCATTAACTGCTTTTTACTTTACTATTTTATGAGATATGAAATAGTTTCTACTAATATTTGGAAAACAATAGAACTCAGCTCAGGCTTTTTCACATTAGTAGTAAACATGATTGAAAGGAAAAAAAAAAAAAGGGTTAATCAAGTGATGTTATGCGTATCTTTACACTAAACCATGAATACTAATTTAAAAATTCGAATGCAGGAGAACTGAGTTGCAGTTGCATGATGAGTGGATGAGATGAATGTGAGGCTCACCCTCAAGACCATCTGACATGTTTATATATTATAATCCTCCCTCTCGCTCATGATTGGATTAAAAAAATTAATAAAAAAATGCTTGCTAGCTACAGTGTTTAAGCGAAAAATAAAAAATAAACAAAATCCCACACTCCTTTACTCTGCTGCAGAAGCCCTGAAGTGCTGCATGCAGGGGGAGGATGAGAAGAAAAGGAATATTTCTGTGGTGCATGCTCAAGCTTCTTTTTAAAGCAAGTTTTTTCTAAAGGTGAAAAGTGTTAATCGCTACAAGGATATCTTAACATGAAGAAATAAGCTTCCCAGTTATTAAATAAATAAAGCATGAAGTGCTGCTAATTTTTCAATTATTTTCAAAATAAAAAATAAGTACTACTAGGCATACTGGGAGGAAGGTGAAAAAAGGATTTCTGAAGGATAAGGAAATTAAAGGCTTCGGTGAACATTACAGCTTTTAATGCACACTCAATAACTTGACTTTTGCAAAAGATCAAATGATTGGAACAAGGTTTTTGACCACCTCTTTTCAATAAGCATAGAATCACAGAATGACCTGAGTTGGAAGGGACTTCAATGATCATGGATCTCCAACCCCCTTGCCACAGGCAGGGCCACCAATCTCCACATTTAATACTGGCTGCCCATGGCCCAACCTGGCTTTGAACATCTCCAGGGATGGGGCAAGTAACTGGGTTATAAAAGCCCCCATGTCCCTCGGTCATCACATGCAAGGTCAGAGTTCTTCAGTAGAGGTGAGATGTTTTTCCTCAAATTACACTCACGCTTTTCTCCAATAATCAACAGCTTACTGTAATGAAAGCCAGTGGAAAATGCCTGGACAAAACACCAATTAGAACGTTTTCTGGTTCAGGACAGGATTTGTCTGTCACTTCAGCTATTGCAATCCAGAGGCCTCAATTTCAAGCTGTGTCTCTGCATGGAGCAGTGGGTTCCAGCTCACGCCTGCCAGGACCCCCCAGTGCCCAGGAACACTGCTGTGGCCATCTGGGGAACCATGCACTGGGGAACCAGCACAAGCAGAAAGGGAGCTGGGATGTTTCTCTCCTCTACCCTCTTAGCAGCACAAAGCACAAGTCACTGTCTACTTTTTTCTGAGGAAGAAGGCAAAAAATGCTTTCCAGACAAGCTCTTGTGCAAAGCAGCTTTTTAGACGTGGCTATTTCATTTAAAACCTGAAGTGTGTTCAGGCTTTGATGATGATATATATCACGAACTTCAGTCAAGATATTCATGTTGTGCTGTTTTTTGTTATCATACTGTTACAGAAGATATATTTTGGTGGTGAATATTATTACAACAGCCATAGTTTCATGGTTCAAAGAGGGAGGATGTTACAACCTTGCTGCATGAAAAATACCTTGTGAAACAGTGCCATGCATTTTGGTCCTTAAGCAAAATTATCTTTTTCCCACTGTTTACCAGTTTTTTAAATTATTACTTACATAGCTGTACCACTGCAGCAGATCACGATCCATACTGAATACAGTGAGATCTACCTGGTCTGTATGACAAATTTATATGCTTTTGCGGGTGATTGTACAGAAGCTAAAAATTAACTTGAGATTGTCACTTCAGATAAAATCTGGTAAACATTTTTATTTTATTTTATTTTATTTTATTTTATTTTATTTTATTTTATT